>NW_006399932.1:6088735-6103802 GCF_000299155.1 Elephantulus edwardii | reverse complement strand
AAAATAAAACAATAATAATAATAATAATAATAATAATAATCAAAAGATGTTCTAAGGAGTTGGAAGAGGAAGAAGAAAAGAGAGTTGCAGCTAGGAGTTGATTCCAACTTGATGGCAATCTACAAGAAAGCATGGGACAAGAAGAACTCTGGTGGCCTAGAGGTAAGTAGTTGCACTGCCAACCCAAAAGCAGGTGGTTTGAATCCAGCACCTGCTTAGAGAGAAAAGAAAAGCATTCTCCTTCTGTGTGATTTTTAGCCTCTGAAAACTCTCTAGAGGTTGAGTTATGTTTGAGTTGATTCTGACTTGAATATATATAACAGCAGCAGCACGTGGAAAGCAACAAGGCTAATTCCAAAGCCCAAACCATTAGACTGATACCAAGAACCATTTGCTACTGAGTCAGCCTTGATTCTGGGGGCGCTTTGTGTGTTAGAGTAGGTGCTCCATGGGACTGTCAATGACTGTTTTTGGAAGTAGATTACCAGGATTTTCCTCAGAGGCACACCTCGGAGTGAATGGCCAGACACATTAGCTGTTGGCACTACAGAAAATATGATAATACCAGTGACAGATGTAGAACTTCATGAGTCATAAGTCAAGCATGTCCTTATCCTGACAAGCATCTCAGCAGTGGCACCATGACTCATTCTCAGCCCCCTGCACTACTAGTCCTGTTCCCCAGGAATGCAGTGCGGTGGCTGGGCACTCAGCAGGAACGTGCTGCATGGGTGCCCAACACGGATGTGCCATGGGATGCATGCTGCTACTGGGCAGCCTCTGCTATCACTTTGCTACAGTGGAGGCCATTAAAGGGTCATCAGGCTGTTACAGATCAAGTTGCCTCGGTTTGGGAGGTGATGGAAGTCTACAGGAAGGGAAAGAAGCCCTGGTGGCAGCTGTCAACCAAAAGGTAAATGGTCGGAATGACCCCAAGAAACACCACAGGAGAAAGACCTGGTGATCTAATCCAGTAAAGATGACATGGCAAGACTGTGGTCAGTTCTATTGTCATATGGGGTGGCTGTCAGCTGAAAATTGACATCAGGGCACCTATTGACAAAAATAAGGGAAAAAGGTATGGGGAGGAAGAATGGAAGGAGGGTGGGAAAGGAGGTGAGGATATAAAGGAAATAGGAGGAGAGGGGGCATGGGTCAGGTGAGTTGGGGTGGTTTACCCCTCCTTTTGAGCTGTATGGATCTCTGCTATTGATACATGCTCCAGATGGTGAGCGAGAAGCATCCTACAAATGTTTGGAGGTTGCTGTTATGTGTTGTTGAGTTGGAGCTGACCCATAGCTGATCTTCCAGTAGATTTTCAGAGGCAATAAATAGCATGGGAGGAGACTGCCCTTCTTTCTCCTGCAAAGCAGCTAGTGGATTTGAGCCATGTGCCTTTGGGATCACAGTACAGCTTCTTACCCTTAGACCATCAGAGCTCCCCCTACAAAGGTTTGGATCTTAGGTGATAATTATAAATAAAGGAGAGGGGTAAGGAGGCAGAGAGCGAGCAGGCTGACCAAACATGCCCCGCTCAGAAATCTGTCAGCTCACAGCTTCAGCTCTTCTGTCATTTACAGTCTGACCCACGTCTGATTATCCAAACATGAAATGAGCCTTCTTTGCCAGAGCAGTTCCTCCAGGCATCTCGCTCACTCCAGTCTCATTACTGAGCCTAGGTTTTTTCTCCTGTCTTTGCCTAGAGCAGCTTTTCCTCAATTTCCTCTGTAATGAAAGTGGGTGTGGATCACTCACAGCCCCTTGGCTTCCTCTTCATCCTGGTGCAGAGGGATAAGGGGATATAGATGGAGCCCAGCACAGACTTCTCTGAACGCTGATTGACTGTTACTGCCTTTCCTACATGTCCACAGGCCAGCCTCATGGCATCTGCACAGGCCCTGCACTTATTCTGATGTGCTTCTGTCATCCCAGAATTCTCAACACGTTTTTAAAATATTTTTATTTATATTGATTTGCATACTGATTTGAAAATTCCTATACATTGTGTTTTGTTTATTTACACTGTGTTTCACACATTCCTCTATTCACATTGTGCTTCATACCATCATTCCCATTCATTGTTAACAAGGGAATACAATCTTCATTTTCCACTGGGTTTTCACATATTAGGTAGTTGGTCCTGCATAACCATATGTATTAATATATTAACATTAACCAATAGGTACATTGTAAACCAGATTATAGAACTACACTGCAAATACTTTGAATGTTTTTGTTCGGTGCCATTGAGTCAAATATGACTCATAGTGACGTTATGAACGACAGATCTAGGTCTTGTCCTCTCCTATGCCATTGTCACAATCTCCTTTATGCTCAAGCAGTCACAGTATCAATCCAACCCCCTAGAAGTTCATCCTCACTCTTCTGACCCTCTTCCTCTCCCTGCACAATGTCTTCTTTCAATGACTGGCCTCCTGACAACATACCCAAAGGATGTGAGACTTTCACCATTCTTGTCTCTGAGGAGCACCCTGGTTGCCCTTCCTCCAAAAAAGATTTGTTTGTTCTTCTAGCCTCCCAATTCTCTGAAGAGGAAAGAGATACTCTGAATCTCTTCCCAGCTCATCAGATTTTTTTAGTGCCCTTACTGCTTATTTCTCTTCATGAAGACATACTTGCTCAAGATAAAGATACTGGACTAAACGTCACCACTTGTGCCAGAGCAATGAAGCTTTATCTATTGGTGCAGATTTAATAAAATAATTTGGTACCTATGGAAATTAGCAGTGGTGCCTAGGCCCTAGGGTGATTGCTTATTATCAATTAGATTAGTTAAGTAGATTAATTATTATGCTAATGATCTCTAAAGACATTTTTTCCTGACATCAAACTACTAAAACTGGCTGATACCTCATTTAGGGCAAGGCCTTTTTGGGGATCCCGAATAATATCAACCAATTAACTCCCATTGCTCTGGAGTTGAATTCTGACTCATGGTGAAACTATAGGACAGAGCAGGATTGTTCCTCAGGAATTCTAAGGCTGCACCTCTTTGAAAGTAGATTGCTCAATCTTCCTCCCAGGGAGTGAGTGACTGGTGAGTTTCAACCACTGACCTTTCAGTCAGCAGCTAAGTGCTTCACCGCTGTACCACTGAACTCCTGAAGGACCTCATAGAGAGCCATGGATTTTTAGGAAATTGAAAAGAACATGTCAAATCCAAAGTGCTAAAGTCATCTACTTTTTTAAACAATTAAGGAATATAAATCAGTATATTGTCTTTAAGTCCTGATGAGTTGGGGAACTGATTCATAGCTGACCCTCCAGTGGGTTTTCAGATCAGTAAATTGCACAGGAGGAGATGGCCCATCTTTCTCTCAAGAAGCAGCTGGGAGTTTAAACCATGTGTTTTTGAAATGGCAGTGCAACTTCTTACTCAGCCACCAGTGATCCAGTATAGACTTTTATAAAGCCAGTATAGTCAGAATAAAGTCAATAAAATAGCACTAATCATCAGGTTTTGCTTCATTTCTCCATTACATGTAGAGGAAGAGATAAAAGAAAAAGGAAATCAGGAAAAAAAGAAAAAGGAAAGAAGCACAAGTATTGTACAGCAATACCATGAAGTCTGCCTAAGTAATGGAAATGAAATTTATTAAGGAAGAGAGATAATGTGAACTAGGTAATGCCTACCTACTAGACCTAAAATCAGAATATTCTCTTATATGATTGCGTCAGGAACTAACAGTTACAAATTCACTGCTGGTGAAAGACCATCAAGGGAATTAAAGGTAGAATATCTAGAATCAAGATTATGGCAAGGTACGCCCCTAACACAAAAAAGGAATCTACATGATCAAAGGGATGTGTCATTAAGTTCATTCTAGGATGAGAGGTGTGGAAATACAGAAAGTCAGTCAAGGAGAGGAAAAGTCAATGAGATATATTAACAAAGTGACTGCAACTGGGCAGTGGGTTTAAGATAACAAGAGATCCTGGGGCTAGCACATAAGGTGACTGTGCGTAAGAGCAACTTCAGGGCACCTGAGGACATTCTTCCTCAGCTATGTCCATTACTGGAGGTCACTGAGATAACACTGTTTCTCATGACCCATCTTGCATCTATCTGATTGTCTCCAATGAAAAGTCCCTTTGGGGACAGATACCTTGCACAGACCAGCCCTTAGAGAAAAGGAAAGTTGTCCATGAGGTCTATGACTCATATTAGGATCAAAGTAAGTCTCCAACATGGATTTCAGACTCCCATCAAGACTTTAAAATGGAGCCAAGGCTCTGCTTTCAGATGGCTCTATTTATACACAGACCATGTGCCTCTGATTTAGACTCTTACCAATGAGAAATGAGATAGAAAAAGAGTAATGCAATAATGATAGAAGAGAATATTTATTGAAACACCACTAAGTGCCTGAGACCATAAGAAATGGCACCTACATATACAATTTAATACATGTGTTAGTAAATCTCAATGATATTCCTATTTTACAGATGAGGAAATTGAGGCTGAGCGAGCCAAGCCCCTTTGCCAACAGTTACTACGTGTCTTGGAATGCCAGGCTGGCTACTGTTACCTCTTCATTTATGCTAAACAATATAGGAAGGAGTGAAAATGAGCCAGACTAAATGGGGTTAGTGGTCTTGAAGATTTTTAGAGCTCCACTTTAGAGTGCTGGTGGTATACTGCGTTACATATTGGGCTGCTTAATGAAAAGTCAGTAGTTTCAATGCACTAGCTGCTCCAGTGGAGAAAGGTGGGGGAGGTGTCTCCTCCTGGAAGGAATGACAGCCTTGGAAATCTGATAGGGAGTTCCTCAGAGGGGAACTGCTTAGAGGGTAGTGGGTTTAGTGGGTTTGTTTTTTTTAAGGCACCAATTGGCAGCATCAGGATGGATGGAGAAGAGATTGAGATTGTTAACAACTTTAGTTTGCTTGGCTCCACAGTCAACACTCTTGGCACCAGTAGCCACGAAAAAAAAAAAGTATTGTGATGGGAAAGTCTGCTGTTAGGGACCTCTCCAGGGTACTGAGGAGCAATGATGTCACTCTGGAGACTAAGGTGCACCTGACACAGGCTATGGTCTTTGCAGTCACTTGTTATGCATCAGAGAGCTGGACAATGACTAAGGAGGATAGGAGAGTGGATGCTTTTGAGCTGTGATGCTGGAAAAGAGTACTGAATATACCATGGACTGCCAAGAAAACAAACAGATTCATTCTAGAGAGGGTTAAACCAGGCTGCTCCTTGGAGGCAAAGATTCTGGGGCTTCGTCTGACATACTTTGGACATGTCGTAAGGAGGGGCAAGTCCTTGGAGAGGGACATCATGCTTGGGAGGGCAGAGGGACAGTGCAAGAAAGGAAGACCCTCTATGAAGTGGATTGATTCAGTGACTGGGGTAATCGGGATGGGTGTGTCAGAGGCAGTGCGATTGGCACAGGATAGAGCAGGGTTTAGGGCTGTTGTACATAGGGTCTATGAGTTGCAAGCGACACGATGGCACACAACAACAACAACAACCACCACCACCACCATTTAAAGACGTTCAGGTGGCCTAGTGGAAAGAAGCTGCGCTGCAATTCCCAAGGCACAGGTTCAAATCCACCAGCTGCTTTCCTGAAAAAGGATAGGCAATTTCCCTTCATGCAACTAACTGCCTCTGAAAATCCAGTGAAGGGTCAGCTATGAGTCTGTTCCAACTCGATGAAACAAAACAATAACCACTTAAATGAGAGTTATTCTATCTATGGAGAGGACTAGGTTAACTAGTTAAGCTGAAATACATACATAAAACAAGATAAATAATGGAGTCAGTTTTTTTTTCTCTTGGTAAACAGCTTTTACTTTGGAAAAGAGTTTGTCAATTTCATCATTTAACCTTTTAGGGCTTCAGATCAACTCACCACCTTTCAAGACAGAGTGACTCCTCACTGATTGCCAGCAGGTTTTCAGAGGCTGTAAATGGCCTGGGGAGAGATGACCCATCTGTCTCTTGCTGAGCTGCTGGTGGACTAAAGCTGCCTTGGGGTTACCAGCATGATTCGGCAGACCACACCACCAGAGCTCAATTGTAAGTGAATTTAGAATTTAAAAGAGCAAAAACAGAATTCCCTGAAAATACATTGATAAGCACATGAAATAAATTGTACCTATAACTGAGTTTCAAAAGTTTTTGTTCCCAGTACTGAATTTTGGCATCTCCTAGGCATGTTTTGCTTGAAAACCTAGGAGAGTCGATAAGGACTGATAAGCAGTGAAGTGACTTAGTTCATTAAGGAGCAAGAGTTCCCAACTCCTGAGTAGTACAACTTATCGAATACTCAAATCTTATCTGAAAACTGAACCCTTTGAGTCCACCGAGAGAGGTACCCCACAATGAAGGTTTGGTGATCTACTTCGAACACTGAAAAGTCCAGGGACCACAGCTGCTGGGTGGCTTTATGGTGCTGGAATTCTTCCTCACCCCTCTGGTTGGAGGACTGGGTGTCTGGAGGATGCTCCAGGAAAAACAAGGGTGGGGCTTTTCACCTGGAGGAATATTCCTAATCAAGGCAACAATTTAATTCCAGGACGAGTGATCACCATTTACAGGCAGCTTCACCATCTGCTTGGAAGACTCTGGGTCAGAGTGCAGGGAAGGCTCCAGGCAAGTGTATTTGTTTATTAGCAGGAAAATGTGATAATTCCTTCTCTCTTTTCTTCGTCTTTTTTTTTTTTAAGCAACAGCTGTATGCCATGTGCATACCCCCACCATAAGATAAATCACAAACAAGAAAGTCTATGAGAAGTCAAAACAAAAAGCTAACATAAATTTAAAATCTAAAACAGAAATTCCAAGCAGATTACAGAGGCCTTTGATAAGAGACTTGTTTCTTAGTTCAGTGGCTTGTTACTAAAAGTCAGCCCGCTGTTCTATTTATAGTGTGGCCAGATTATAGAATGTTTTTCCAAGACTATGTATGCAAACTCCCCAGTTAAAGTTAGTCGGGAGGGAGGCGAGGGCTGAGTGTGGGTGGAAGGGACAGAGGAGGACAGGGAGCACCCACCCCTAAACACTCATTCTTAAGGACGGTGGCACCAGCCGTACCATTGACATCCTGGGTTACCAGCCACAACCACTCAAGGGTCTGTTCCGTCTCAAAGGCGTCCATTTAACACGGAAGAGAAACAGGTCTGTCTGGCTCTGTATTCCTCTCTAACAACTTGTCCTGTTCTCGGTCTTTTCTTTTCTCAATAGCTGTCCATTTATAAGCGATCAGCCTGAAGAGACACTGAGTTCTTAAGCAAACATTCCAAAAGCTGTGTGTTTTTCAGTGATAAATATGTTATTGATTGCCTTACAGGAGTACTGTTAAGGAAACAAGAGTCAGTTACCTCTTGTTTGAAAAGGCTTAAGAATAATTTTCCATTCAGACACCCCAGAGTAAAAAGGCTGAAATAATTGTGAACATATTGATGAACTACATATGTGTGGATGTTTTTTAACCAGACACAATATATAGGAACTAATCCATGCAAACACCTATCACATGTATACAGTTCCAACTGTATCCCAAAGCTAAAAGAAAAATACAGGAAAGCAATTCACAAGCCCATGAAGACCCATCCACGAATGCAATTATATTGTTGTGTATTGTTGAATAGGAACCAGCCCACAGCTGACCCTTCAGTGGGTTTTCAGAGGCTTTTAATTGCACAGGAGCAGACTGCCCATTTCTCTCCCGCGGAGAAGCTGTTGGATTTGAATTACGTGCCTTTGGGATTGCAATGTAGTTCCTTACCACTAGGCCATCAGAGCATAGGATCCAACAAATCAGCTATATACTGGAATCTGGGGAAATACTTCCTTAATAAAGCAAAAACTTAACGAGGATAAAACACAGAAAACAGGAAAGGAAGAGGAACCTAACCCGTAACGACTTTTCATGCTCCAATTCAATCCCATCACAATGCACTCATAGGAGCAAAACCAAGAACCTTGGCTTAGATGAGACTCTATTGTTGTTATGTGCCGTCTAGTCACTTGCGACTCATAGCGACCCTATGTACAAGAGCCCTAAACCCTGCTCTATCCTGTGCCAACTTTATCGTCTCCAACAAACCAACCCCCATTACTCTAGTTACTGAATCAACCCGTTTCATCAAGGATCTTCCTCTCTTGGGCTGTCTCTCCACCCTCCCCAAAGACTGGCCCCTCCTTGTAACATGTCCAAAGGATGTCAGATGAAGCTTCAAAATCCTTGCCTCCAAGCAGCAGCCTGAGCCTGGTCTCACCATCTCCAGGACAAACCTGCTTGCTCTCCTAGCAGCCCACGGTATATTCAACACTCTTCTCCAGCCCCACAACTCAAAGGCATCAATTCTCTTTCTATCATCCCTAGTTATAGTCCAGTGCTCTGATATATAGCAAGTAATTGTGAAGACCATGGCCTGGATCAGGGACACCTTAGTCTCCAGACTGATGCCGTTGCTCTTCACTACTTTGAAGAAGTCCCTGACAGGTGACTTTCCCAATGCAATTTGTCTCTTGATTTCCTGGCTGCTGGTACCAATAGTGTTGATTGTGGAGCCAAGTAAACGGAAACTGTTAATAATTTCAATCTCTTCACCATCCATAATGATGCTACCAATTGGCCCAGTGGTAAGAATCTTTGTTTTCTTGATGTTGAGCTTCAATTCATATTGGACGCTGCAGTCCTTGATCTTTTGCAGGAAGTGCTTCAGGTCCTCCTCAGTTTCAGCAAGCAGGGTGTATCATCTGCATAACGCAGGTTGTTGATGGATCTTCCTCCAATCCTTCCACATTCTTCCTCATATATCCCAGTGTCCTGGACAATCTGTTCTGCATATAGACTGAAAAGGTATGGAGATAGAATACATCCCTGGTGGATACCCTTCCCAACTTTGAACCATGCAGTGTCTCCTTCCTCTGTTCTGACGATAGTCTCTTGGTCCAAGTATAGGTTTCGCATAGGTACAATCAAATGTTCAGGGATTCCCATTCTTCTCAGCATCAGCCACAGTTTGTTGTGATCCACACAGTCAAATGTCTATGCTAGTCAGTGAAACACAGATAGACATTCCTTTGGTACACTCTGCTTTCAGCCAAGATCCATCTAACATTAGCTATAATATCCCTAGTACCACGGCCTCTTGTAAACCCAACCTGCACCCTAGAGATTGCAAGTCTTCATTCTAATGCTAAATATGCAGCGTGGAATAATTCCATTGCTCTGTGCATTTCTGGTATGCAGTATCTGAATAGTTTGTTTTTCAAAGGTCAAAAAAAGCAAACTAATATGAGTGTATAATAAACATACATTTTCTCCTCAGAGATCAGAAAGCAACAATCAATGTATGTTTCCCTTGTCAGCTCAGACAATGGGTTGTCATTGGGGTTACTGGCCCTTAAAGAAAATGAGTTTACACAAGAGGACAATCCACACTTTTGCTCTCACCTCATTCTTTTCATCCAGCATCCTTCATCTCCCGTCTCCCCAGCTTGCAAATGCCAGTCTATTTGCTTGAGCAAAACTAATTCTGCTCTCTCTTCCCTGCTCTCCCCAGCAGCATCCCAAATTAGGCAATTTGTTTTCAGAATTCCCTCCCAGTCCTTCTTAGAAAACACTTTACTAAACCAGATGAGTTGCAATTGAGTTAATTCCCACTCACAGCAGTCCTGCATGCTGGGTAGGATTCAATGGTGGTCCCTCAAGTTTTCAACATTGTGAACTCCCAGAAATAGAACATTAGATCTTTCTTCAGAAGGGTTTCTGGGTGGGTTTGAATGCAGTTCGAGGACACCAGCAGCTCTGTAGAAGGATGAGCAGTCTCCTCACGTGCGATTAACTGCCTCTGAAAACCCGCCAGAGGGTCAGCTATGGGTCAGTATGACTCTATGATACACAACAACAACAACAGTGAAGCACTTAACCACTACCCAGGACTTCTAGCCAGCACTTCAGGACCAAAGAACTAGGATTTAATTTCCCGCTAGCAGCCCATTTCTGTAGGGCAGGCCTGAAATGGAGATAAGGTCTTGCAGTTTGCAAGGATACTCAGTGAAAACCCACTTAATCTCTCAGCAGCCTTGCCTGGCTGTTTGGTCTGCAGGCTCAAGGCTATGGCTGGACTAAGCTTGGCCAGGCTACGGGATGCCCCCCTGCACCCAAAGTACAAACAAAAGCTACTGGCTGGTATCTCCTGTCATCATTTGCTTTCACAGCTGTCCACACAGAAATGAAACGAGCTAGCATCACTGGAGACAAAAGACAAAACACTGAATGTTCATAGGCAACTGTTTTCCAGTTGCCCGGAGATAGCAATTCTCTTGACTGCTACTTGGGGTGGAAAAGTACTGGTCCTCTCACCAGGAGATCTCAGATGGACCAGACTTTTTCTTGCACTGGATAGTGGACTAGGAAGAGGAAAGGGGCCCACATCTCCAGAATAAAATCAGCATGGACACAGGTTTCCATTCTAGGCGTAAGCATCCAGCAAACTAAACTACTTCCTGAGGTCTCTGCTTGATGTGATACAACGGTGGAGAGTGTGACTAAAATTGGAAGGCGCTGGAATTTGCAGGCTTCTGGCTTTACAGTCACCTCCTCACATAAAGACCAGCTGGAAACCATAAACTGTACCCCTCCACCTGCCCTTTTACGACAGAAGACAGAAGGCAGAGGCGTTCTTACCTTGAAGTTGTGTGTCTTTTCGTAATTGAAGTGGTTGTCGTTGTGCGTGAGGGCGGCCCTTCGAACCAGGGAGGAGATCTGTGAACAGGCAAACAGTTTGAGAGGGGGCCAAAGAAAGCTGCCTTTGACTCCCACCTTCACCCCCAAGGCCACGGCCAGCAGCTCCTGGCGCTTCCTGCCTGGCTTAGACTTCCGAACCACAGCACACTTCTCATTCTCCAGCCACAGTTCCTGGGAGAACATCTTGCCCGGATTCCAGAGCTTTCTGGCCTCCCTTTGCAGAGCCTAGGGAGATGGCTGCTGCCAGAGTTTCTGAACCGCGGCTAATGTTAGGCAGCAGATTTGAGGCAGCTGTGCCCTGTCTGCAGAGGCCTCTGGCATGTGACCTGGAAGGGCTGGCTCCAGGGATGGAAGGGGCTCTGCATTTGAATAAGGACGGGCCTGTTTTGTGCTACTTCTTGGGTTGACATGTGCCTGGAACAATAGCTGACATTCATGTGCACAGCAACCCCCAAGCCACATCCACTTAGCCCCCTACCTCAGGACTGGAGGAGGCAGGGCTGGTCCTTCACACAGAGCACAATGCAAAGGACCTCCCCCCCAAACTTATCCCCCTTCTGATGTTCAAAGCCTGATGCTGCTTCCAATTATTTCAGGGCTCTGCACTCCACCCTGGGCTGAATGAACTCAAGCACATTAAATCCTTTAAACCCTGATGACTGTTTAATCTTATAGGGAAAGCCTGCCTTTCCTTTTCCAGTGTTACCCAGCACACGAATGCTTAGTTTTTACTCTCATAAAGCAAACTAGTTGCATTGATTCTAATTCAGAGTCACCCTAGGACAGAACAGAGCTGCCCCATAGTATTTCCAAGGCTGTCACTTTTACAGAAGCAGAACCTCTGGTGGTTTTGAACTGTCAACCTCTGACTACCAGCTGAACATATTAATCACTCTGTAACCAAGGCTCCTTTCTTCTCAGATGTGCATTAAATTAAACAATTTGAGTTACAAACTAAGCATTGAAGAAGAGTAAAGCATTTCTGCTCTCTGAGTCAAATCCATGGTTTAAAAAGAAAAGTAGGGTGTCTAGCTCCAGGGTTCCTGCAATTTCCCCTTTTCTCCCTGCTGAATATAACATACTCCATTAAACACACAGGTAAGATTGCTCTTTAACTAAAACTGAAACTCCACAGCCACTTTCCTTTTAAATAACACCTCTCCAATCTCTATTCATGTCTATAAAAATATCCCCTCTTTCTCTTCAAATGGGAGCCGTAGGGCACGTATACAGGGAGTTGGGCTGCTAACTTAAGACGGCACAGTGTTTAGTTCTTGAGTACCTTAGCCATTTCACCTGCTGGGCACTCTAGCACATGTTTATAAGGAAGAGCATCCCCCAGGTTTTAAATGAAGAGTGAGGATAAAGAGGTAAAGTAATTTCTGAAGAATACACCCCTGGTTTGAGAAGAAGAATCAGGATTAGAACCTAGGTATCTCAAGCTCCTAACCATGATGCTACGTTGCTTCAAGGAAAAAGTTCCACCCTCTTCACACTCTGCCACATACTTTACCCAAATTACTCTTCGTTATGTCCCTTTCTAACACACATCTTCATTTCCTCTCCAAATTCACTTTGCATACAGCTGCACACCAATCTTCCTTTCCTCTAATCAGAAAAAGGGCAATGATTCTCCATGTTTTCAATATATCTTGGCATTGCCAGTCTTAATGAATTGGTGCCAATCTATCCAGCTATTTTTATTTCTCTATACTCACTCACTTAGACAAATCCTCCCAAAGCAAACAAACTTAAAATTTAAAGGAAGAAAAATTTCTCTGATGTGATTTTCACCTCAATAGCTTTCTCTGTTCTTTAGAATAGTCCAACATCCTTTCAACATGCTTACATTTTCACCATTATTCGTATTTTAATTCAAAGGTCATCATCTCCAAACTCCCAAATGGAGCAAACTCTGAAACACTATAATGTTTTAGCTGTATTTTTTCCTCTTGGAAAAGTAAAAGAAAACTTCTTTAATTGTTTTACAAACCCACCCCCAGGTCCACTCCACCATGTAGCCCTCGCTCTAGACTCCTGTCATGACAGAAATACCTAATCACATATCTCTTTTCTCCCTCATCTGTTTCAGTGCAGTATACATTATTGAACTCATCTTACTCAGTCTCTCCCCAACCCCAAGGTCAGTCCTGTTTTACAACAGTGGCACCATGCAATATTTGTCCTTGTGTGACTGGGATATTTCACTTAGCATAATGTTCTCCAGAGTCAACCATTTTGAATAATATTGCATGAGTTCCTTGTTTTTCAATGCAGCATAGTATTCCATTGTGTGAATATACCACAGCTTCTCTATCCATTCATTTGCTGATGGGCACTTAGATTGTTTCCCACTCCTTGCTATTGTGAACAAAGCTGCAATAAACATGGGTGTGCATATATCTGCGTGGATGTCAGTTATGGTCTCTTCGCGGTATATTCCCAGTAGTAGAATTGCTGGGTCAAATGGTATCTCTATTTGCAACTTTTTGAGAAAGCACCATACCGCTTTCCACAGCGGTTGCACCATTTTACACTCCCACCAACAGTGAATAAGGGTTCCAGTTTCTCCACAACCTCGCCAGCATTTGTTGCTTGCTGTTCCGTTAATTTTTGCTATTTTGACTAGGGTGAGATGATATCTCATAGTTGTTTTGATTTGCATCTCAGAGCTAGGGGTTTTGAACATTTCTTCATGTGCTTGTTAGCCATCTGAATGTCGTCTTCGGTGAAGTGCCTGTTCATATCCTGTGCTCATTTTTTCTATTGGATTATTTATCTTGTTGTGGTATTAGCTGTATTTTTTCCTATTGCATGTAGGATATTCTGCTTGTATTAGCATTATTTGTTAACATATTATTTCCCAGCCAGAACAAGGACTCACTGTGACACAGTCTGTTAATTTACATCAATTTTCCCTTAGTTTATTAAGAAAGCTCAGTAAAATCCTTTGCCATAATAGGCACTGGATAAATATAAATTGGTAGAAACCTTGCCATGTAAAAAGTGGGGATTATGGAAAAAGGTTTATCTAGTAGGTTATCTCCTGCCCCATCCTGGGCGCTGCCTCTCAACACTGTGGTCAACTTCTAATGATTGCATCTGGGCATGTGTTCTTCCCATGGTGGGCTTCCCCCGACTTTTTAATCTTCCTTCCTATTGTCCAGTCCCAAAGAGCAAGGATGAATAGGTACATAGAGACACACATGGCATGGCGTTGCAATGAATTCCATTTATTTCCAGATCTACAGGCAAGAAAAGAAGGAATACAGATCTCTCCCCACTCCTTCTCTGCTCACAAAATCAATAGAAGCCTTTTGCTAGTGAGCCATTCTGTGTGAAAATGATTTCTGTTTCAGACTAGATAAATTACACAAAAAAATCATACACATAATCTTGGAAACTGATGAGATAACTCTGTAAATGAACAGTGGGCAAAAAGGAGGACAATCTCTTTTTTGATAAAAGGGCCATTGGGGATTTAGTATTTTTCCTTATATATGTGTTTTTATAACCAGTCATTTTTATTTCTGTCCATGATACTGATTTCTTCTTCCCCCCCAAGATATCTGTTTAAATACCCTTTTCTCAAACACAAGACACATTCAGATGCTCGGGCTACACACACTGTTCCCTTGACGAGGCCTCTTTACATGGAACTGTTAAGTGTTGGCATTTGAGAGAGCATTATTGTGAGTCATGTGGATGACCCCACCTCACCCTTTATTGAGGGAAAAATGACTATAGAATCTCTTGGTAAATAGTTCCCTCTTCAGTAACAGGACCACACAGAACTCTTCTATGAGCTTCTCAAGTGTGCAGCCTCGGTTTCTCTGTTAGCCCCTTCTGTGTCTAACACAGTGTTGTTCTCTATAAATAGCACACAGTTCATAATTTTGTGGACAGAATTTTTTTTTACCTGAAGTTTTATCTGATCTATTTTTGTTTTTGCATTTAATTAGAAGATCAAGAATTCTCAAGCCTTGAGCATGCTAGACAGGATAATTCTGTGTTGGATGGGGGCTGTCCTGTGCGTTGTAAATGTGTAGCAACATCACAGGTCTCTACCCACGAGATGCCAGTAGTAACCCTCCTCCCAGTTTATAACAACCAAAAATAGTCCAGTCTTTGTCAAATGTCCACTGGTGGACAAAATTGCCCACAGCTGGGAATAACTGGGTTAAATTAATAACAGTAAAACATAATATATGAACCATGTGCTAGGCAACTATGGCTGACTCTGAGAAGAATGGGAATCCCAGAACACTTGGTCGTGTTAATGCAAAACCTGTACTTGGGCCAAAAGGCAGTTGTCAGAACAGAGCAAGGAAACACTG
>NW_006399932.1:6084254-6088018 GCF_000299155.1 Elephantulus edwardii | reverse complement strand
AAGGCCCTCTATGAGGTGGATTGATTCAGTGACTGGGGTAATCGGGATGGGTGTGTCAGAGACAGTGCAATTGGCACAGGACAGAGCAGAGTTTAAGGCTGTTGTACATAGGGTCGCTATGAGTCACAAGTGACTCGACGGCACATAACAACAGCATATTGAATAGCTTAATACTCAATACAAATTTATGAAAAGGGTACTGTTATAACTACAGGTAGTTTCTGGTTTTTGAATGAGATTGATGTCTGTCTTTACCAATGTGAGGCTAAACTGGAACAGGGGTATATAGTTATCATAGCCTTACTCCAGGGTAAGAAAAGTTCCTATATAACATTAAAGGGCAATCAGAAGTTATGTGTAAGTTGAATTTATAACTGGGGGTCAGCTTGTATCCCCATTTTATAGACAAGAAAACAGGGCCCTGAAAATTCTAGTAATCTGCTCAAGTTACGTAGCTAGGACATAGGTTAGACATTAGTCCCTGGGAACAGCTATGTAATACGATGCTTTTAATCACCTTGTAAAGAGATCTCTCATCCAAATGATGTTCACATTTAAAATATGGTACCAATGGTTAAGCATTCAGCTATTATCCAGAAGACTGGCTGTTTGAATCTACCTCAGAAGAAAGAGCTAATATTCTGTGTCCCAACGTCCACAGACATTGAAAGCACAATGAAGTGCGCTTCCACCTACTCTTCCTCACTTGGAACTTCTATAAATCAACACTGAATGGATAGCATCCACTTTGGTCATTTTGCTTGCTCCAGGCTGAACATTAGAACCACTCTTTTCTCCTCTGCTGACCTGTTAACAGCTCACAGTGCTGATCTTGCAAGCATTGAGGTCTGAAGACGTTTATCCTCCCTTTTCCCAGCCAAAACATGGACCACTGAGATAACTTTTTGAAGTGGTGGAAAGAAAAAAGTTGAACTAAGCTCACCACTTCTCCTTCCCTTGTTTTGACATATCAAGATTAAGATTCTATTTTGTAAGCCCTCTTGCTTTCCTTCATTCTGTTACTATTAGACCCTCGGATCCAAAGCAGAGTCAGGTAACAGGAGGTGATATTATATTTCCATTGTATAAAAACAAACATTTTAAATATTTATTATTTGTATGTATTTGGATGCTAGATTCTTAATACATAGATGATCTTTGAGCTCATCCAATCTCATATTTTTCTTTTCAAGGTTGAATAAAAAGGTCAGAGAAATTCCACCCCAGAGCTGTTCCAGAATCAAATCTAGAACTAGATTTAGACTCCAGTTTTCCTGCCTGTGACCCTCTACTGCCGAGTGCTTCTCCACTTGGGCAAGTGTCAAAATCAAGGCCTGTGAAACACAAATTCCTGGTCCCACTGCTAGGGTTTCGGGCTCAGTTGCTACGAGATCAGATGTAAGAATCTGCATTTCTTTTTTTTTTTTTTTAATATTCTTTCCATCTTCTTTTAATACTTCCTTTTTTTTTTTTTTTTTTTAATATTCTTTCCATCTTCTTTTAATACTTCCTGGATCATTTAACATTCTGCTGAAAGCATGCTTGATTATAGCAACTCGAGGTTTGAATTTGTTCTTCAGAATCTGCATTTCTAACAAATTTCCAGGAAACATTGGATTGCTGGTACTCTTGGGACCACATTTTAAGGATCCCTCCTCTATGCTTTTTACTGAAGTAGAGGTCTTAGGTAGCCTTTCTGGTATATTGCCTTATATGTGGGATTGTGTCAGGCATTAAGTTGTGTCCCCTAAATTATTTGTCAACTTGGTTAGACCATTACTCTTAATATTATTCCATATTTTGTAAATCTATAATGTCTGTGATGTCAAGGAGGGAGGATTAGAGGCAGTTATGCAATGCTGTAATCATTCCCCATGATGAGATCAAAGATATGATCAGCCAATGGGTTGTAAGAGGATGATGATGGGATGCAACATTCTTAGTAAGATTACAGCCCTGATCTGAGTTTCCCAGAGGAAATATAAACTCAAAAAAAGAAAAACAAACCAAAAAACCCCTATGTCCAAACTCCATCTCAGACCAAAAAAAAAATGTAAATTTCTAGAGATGGGGCCCTGAGTTTTATTTAAAAAAAAAAAATAAAATCTTCTAGGGATTTGAGTTTACTTCAAGAATTAAGAGTCATTAAACTAACCTCATCTTCTGGTTTTTTCTGTCTCTGTCTTCGTGGTGACTTTTTGAGTGCTTCTTGGAGGCAAAGATGATCAAGCTTCATCTTGTATACCTTGAACCTACTCCTTGGAGAAGGACATCATGCTTGGAAAGGTGGAGAGAGAGGAAGACCCTCAACCAGGTGGATTGACATTACAGCAATGGGCTCGAGTATGTCAGATATGATGATGGCACAGGATAAGACAGGGTTTAGATCTGGCGTCCCTGGAGTCGCTATGAGTCATACTCGACTCAATGGCACCTAATGATTAACTAACCTCAAATGATTCAGTTCAGGAGATTTTGAGAAAATGGAGGTACGAACATGATAAATGTAAAAATAAATCAATTCTCTTCAAAGACAAAATGTAGTTAAGTATCTATGTGCCCATACCTATTCCTACTTTCCTTCATCTTCCATAGTCAAACCTCCATAGATTCTGAAGCCACAAACATCCTCACTACAATCTACAGGAGCCATGGAATCTGGTCTCTACTACTGCTCTGGCCTCTCCTTGGTGCATCTATCAGTATGAGTTTAAAATCATTCTCTATTATCTCCTAGAGTGGTCTGGTGGCTTAGAGGTAAGGAATTGCACTGTCAGCGCAAAGGCATGTGGCTTGAATCCACCAGTTGCTCAGCGGGAGAATGATGGGCAATCTTCTCCCATGTGACTTACTGCCTCTGAAAACCTGCTGACAGGTCAGCCATGGGTCAATTCCAACTTGATAATACACAACAACAACAACAACATCAGCATAGCCCCCTGGGCTGCTAGCTCTCTGATATCTGCCATTGCGTGTGCTTTCCTTCACTGTCAGAACCCAGGTCAGGATTCAGCTCTGGCACAAAGTAGGTGCTTAGGTTCGCTGAATGAATGAATGAATGTACAGAGGACCCCTATAGAGGATTATTATCATCAGTACCTATTTTCTCAATAAATTTACATGTAAGCCTCCAAAAAGAAGGGACCATGGCTTCTGTAGTTTCATTTTTATCAAACTCTCTGATTTCTGATATTACACAAGGGGGCAATGGAAACAGTGGGACCAACACCAGTATTGAGCTCAGATTATGGCCCTAGGGGACACCGCCAGGTTTGGGGATTAGGAACTCCTTCCATGCAATGAACTACCTCTGAAAACCCACTGAATTGTCAGCTATGGGTCAGTTCCAACTCGATGATATACAACATCAACAACATGATATTAAAAGCAGCCCTGTTGGTGTAGTTGGATAAGTGCATGGCTGCCAATTGAAAGGTTAGCAGCTGATCTCTGGGAGAAGGATGCAGCAATCTGCTTCAGTAAAGATCGCTAACACTGGAATCCTATGGGGCAATTCTGCTCTATCCTTATATAAGGTTTCTGAGTTGGAACTGATTTTACAGCCATGGGTGGGGTGTGTGTGTGTGTGTGTGTGTGTGTATCCTGCTTGTGCTGCTCCCTGCCTGGTGCTATGCAGCACTCAACAGTGTGGTGGTTTTGTTGGGGTTTTTTTGGTTGGTTTTTTTTTTTTTTATAAAGTGCAAGTAATTCCATCCCCTCATGGAGTACACATTTTTTTTTAAGTAAACCAGTTTAAAATAAAA
>NW_006399932.1:6083286-6084154 GCF_000299155.1 Elephantulus edwardii | reverse complement strand
TTTTTTTTTAAGTAAACCAGTTTAAAATAAAAATTTTACTTCATTTATTTTATTTATTTATTTTTTTAATGGAGTACATTCTATAACTTTCCTCCAGGAGAAAGGAGAGCAGGTTCTTCATTCTCCTTTTAGAGATGTGTCATGTGTTCTGGGGTCTAGAACAAGTCTCCTGGTGTTCTTTGCATGGAAAGCCCTAACTCCCTAGTTGTAGCTGATCAACAATGGTTGCAGCCCACTGACATGCTGGCACGTGCCTCCTCTCTGTTCCTACAGCGCTTTTAATAAATGTCCTGAGTGGGGCCGTGTCTGGAGTTGTTCATCATCTCTCTCTCCAGTGACAGGAATGATGTCGACATTGGCTTAGGACTCAGTTAAAGTTTTATTGAAGGAAAAGCAACATGTTCACTTTTTAGCAGCTTTTAAATATATAAATTTTAATTTTATACTGGCTTACTTACAAAGTTCATATACATTGTTTTTCACACTAGATTTTCCCCCATTTCCTTACCCACTACTCCCTCCACCCATCAAATTGTACAGCCCCATGATTACACCCTCCACCTAACCTCGCCCCTCTATTTCCACCCTCCCTGCTTAGATTCTCATACATATTTTACTAGTTATCTATTCCTACAATAATGATCTTATACAGTATTCGTCCTTATGGGACTGAGTGAGTTCACTCAGCATAATGCTCTCCAGTCCCTCCCAAGTTAGTGATTTACAAAATCATTGCTCCTGCGTGCTGTGTAGTATTCTGTCGTGTAAATGTACCATAATTTCTCATTTTTGTTGTTGTTGTTGTTGTTATGTGCCGTCGAGTCATTTGCGACTCATAGCGACCCTATGCACAACAGCCCTAAACCCT
>NW_006399932.1:6082209-6082829 GCF_000299155.1 Elephantulus edwardii | reverse complement strand
GTATGTTATGAGCCATTGAGTTTCCTGTGATGTATAGCATGGGGCTCCTGAGTATTTTAGAGAGGTCCCTCACAGCAGACTTTCCCATCGCAATAAGCTTTTTGTTTTCCTGACTGCTGCCAAGAGTGTTGACTGTGGAGCTGAGCAAACTGAAGCTGTGAACAATCTCAATTATTGTCTCCTTTCCATCTTCTCACTTCTAGAAGAGTGTACTCTTTTTTTTTTTTTTTAAACTATCAGTTAATTTTCCATGCCTATGTCTGGAATTTAGCACATGATTTTGGACTGATTAGCATTTTGTCAAAACCAAGCTGTGTCACCAGCCAAAGTTACATGGTTTGAATCCACCAGCTGATAATTGGGAGGAAGAGGGGCAATCTCCTCCTGTGCTATTTACTGCCGCCTCTGAAAAGCCACTGGAGGGTCACATATAAGTTGATTAAAACTTGACAGCATATAACAACACAAGAAGAAGAAAAAAATCTATTTTGTTACATGTAGGTATATATTTTATATATTATTATATGTTGTTTCTTGTTATGTGCCGTCGAGTCGTTTCCGACTCATAGCGACCCTATGCACAACAGCCCTAAACCCTGCTCTATCCTGCACCAACCGCA
>NW_006399932.1:6065589-6080729 GCF_000299155.1 Elephantulus edwardii | reverse complement strand
GCCAATTCCTTTCTATATAATGACTCCGTATATTCCTTCCATCTTCTTTTAATACTTCCTGGATCATTTAATATTCTGCCCAAAGCATCCTTGATTACATATATATTTAATTAAGCTGCCTACCCAGAGGACTGATGTGTGTCAAATGCGTTAATGGCTGGTTCCCAATGTGGACAGAGAGTGGGGTGGAGCTCCACAATTAAAACAGGCTTGGAAGGAGGAGTGGCATCCACTTCCATAATAGCTTGCCTCCAGAAACCCTATGAACCTGGAGAGAGGATGAGAGACACCCGAGCATTGAGGACTCTCTTTCCTAGGGTCGCTATGAGTTGCCTGTGACTCAGTGGCACTTAACAACAACAAAAGCCCAGAGAAAGCAGTTCAAATCCACCAGCTGTTCAACAGGAGAAAGATGGGCAATCTACTCCCATGTAATTTACTGCCCGTGAAAACCCACTGGAGGGTCAGCTCTGGGTCAGATTCCAACTCAGTGGTACACAACAACAACAATAGTGGAACAATAATGAAAGCTTGTTACTCCAGTTACTTTGAAGGAGAGAAATACAGTAGATTATTCCATAAAGATTATAGTTTTGGAAACCCTATGGGGCAGTTCTACTCTACTCTATAGGGCAGCTATAGAGTCAAAATCAACTTGATGGTAGTTGTTGTTGATTGCCTTTGAGTCAAGCAGGACTCATATCGACCCTATGAACAAAAGGCCTGAAGCCCCTCTACAACTATCGACATTTATCAAAGTTCATAGAGTTTCAGGACACATGTTATTTACGAAGTGGATGCCACTCCTGCTTCCAAACCCGTGATAGTATGTTATGAGCCATTGAGTTTCCTGTGATGTATAGCATGTGCAGCAGCTCTGAACCCTGCTTTATCCTGTGCCAGTCTTATTGTCTCTGACACGTCTACCCCCATTACTCCAGTCACTGAATCACTCCATCTCATTGAAGATCTTCCTCTATTGTGCTGTCCCTCCACTCTCCCAAGAATGATGTCCCTCTCTAAGGACTGGTTCTTCCTTGCAACATGCCCAAAGTATGTCAGACGAAGCTTCAGAATTCTTGCCTCCAAGCAGCAGCAGCCTGGTTTAACCCTCTCAAGGATGAACCTGTTCGTTCTCCTAGCAGTTCATCATATATTCAAGACTCTTCTCCAGAATCACAGCTCTTTCTGTCATCCCTAGTCATTGTCCAGCTCTCTGATACATAGCAAGTGATTGTGAAGATTATGGCCTGCATCAGGCACACCTTAGTCTCTAGACTGACATAATTTTTTTTCACTACTCTGTAGACGTCCCTGACAGCAGGCTTTCCCAATGCGATTCATCTTTTGATTTCCTGGCTGCTAGTAGTGAGAGTGCTGATTGTGGAGCCAAGTAAACTAGGTGCTGGGAAAAATCTAGCGATCTCTGTAACACAAAGGTCACTACAGATAGGAATCCACTCAAAGGTTTGACTATTTGGTGGACAAGAGTGTTAGGAAAACTGCCTCTAGATTTGATGGTGGCACTTGGAGGTGATTATCTTTTCCTGTCAGCAGGTGAAATAACCAGAAATGTTAGGCAAAAATAGACCAAATTGTTAAGTAATAACCAAAGGATTGGTTTATTTCCCTTTATAAACATTGTTAAACTGAGCTGGCTTGACCCTACACATTTTGCACACTTTTTTTTTTTTTAAATAATGCCAAGGAAATCTTCCTTATTCTTCTTAAGAACTGCCCAGTGAATGTTTACAGTACTTTCTGCTTGTGGCTTTCAGTCCTGAAAGAGGAGGAAGGTAACAAAGAGATGTGACTAAGCTGGAAACTCATTCCCATGACTGCTAAGGAAATAAAGACCAGGGTGAGACTGGCCATCTTTGCAGTGACGTGCTGGTTAATGCCTGTAATCTCGGGTTTACTGAAGCATCGGTGTGGGTGGCTGACCGAGCCCATGCCTGGGATGCCTGGTGACCCCCAAACCTGCTGCATTCTGGTCAGGCAGAGTGCCTTTGTCTCTGATGGCATAACATGGCCAGCTGCTGCGGTGATTGTTCTCCACACACAGATGGAGGCTCTCCTTTCGAGAGAGACACAAAAGACCAAAGGATCATTTTTACTGCCCCTCCTAGGACTCCTTTCACCTCATTTGAAATAGCCAGCATTCAGCCCAAACTGAAGGGTCTGTGTAGTCTTGCTAAATCAGGGCAGAGTACCTTGCTTAGGAGCAAATAGATAATCTGACGCTACTCGGAGTGATCGTGCAATGTCCTAATGGACATCCTACCTCTTTGCTAACTACTGCTGTTCCTCACAGACTGCCTGGGTGTTGAGACAGAAGGTAACTGCACCTTACAGGGAATGGCTTCTCGGGCTGCATGTTAGATCCATGGCAGAATATTTTACTTTCATGCATGAGACCTTGTTTCAATTCCAAGTCAATACACCTTATGTGCAGTTCTGCCCTTTCTGGATATGGAGGTTTGTACACTTAGGCGCTGATGAACAATGATGTCAAGTTAAAGACTAAGGTGTGCCCGATTCAGGCCATGCTCTTCTCAATTATCTGCTATGTATCAGAGAACTGGACAACGGATAAGTATAACAGAAGAATAATTGATGCCTTTGAGTTATGGTGTTGGAGTTATGGACTATCCTACAGACTGCCAAAAAACCAAATAGTATGTCTTGGAAGAAGTGAAACTAGTGTGCTCTTTCAGAGGCAAAAATAGTGAACTATCATCCCTTATACTTTGGACATGTTGCTAAGTGAGACTATTCCTTGGAAAGGGACATCATGCTTGGAAATATGGAGGATCAGCAAAGGATAGGAAAACCCCAATGAGATGGATTGACACGGTGACTTCAGCAATGGGCTCTAGATGTCAGAGATGATGAGGATAGCACAGGATAGGGCAGAGTTCAGGTCTATTATTCATAGGGTTGCTATGGGTCATACTCAACTCGATGGCACCCAATACAACAACAACAACAACAACAACAACAACAACATGATGCTTCAGAGGTTTCAATAGAGCTTTCAGACTAAGATGGATTAGGAGGAGAGATCTGGTGATCTTGTTGCTGTGTATCACAGAGTTGTAAGTGACCCACAGCTGACCCTCTGGCAGGTTTTCAGAGGCAATGATCTACTTCTTGAAAATAAGGAAGTAGAAACCCTATGAATATAAAAATGGCCTAATCAAAAACAACGACAAGAACAGTGTCAGTGTGGTCTAACTGCCTCTGACTTCCCATGGGGAAGGAGAATAATCATTATCAGCATCAATGACAATTCAAGGCTAATTTGTATGGGGTGGAGGTCATACATATTCTCTTCAATCTTTTTACTAATTCTAACTGTTCCTCCTATGCACTCTCTACTTTTTTGCTGGATTAGAGAATTTGTTCCAATGGCCATACAGAACTTAGAGACTGTACTCACAGATATGGAGCAAAGGAACATTCTATGATTCAGATTCAGAAATATTCAGGATACAGGTTTTCAATCAAGATAGCCTCCTCCTGCCAGCTGGCCCCTCAAGCAGGTGTCTTTGACTGCAATCTTTTACAGAAGTGGATTAATTACCAGGTTGTTCTGCTATGGAGCCACTGGGTAGGTTCAAGCCACCAAACTTTGGGTTCCCAGGTTACTCCTTCAGGTCCTCATACTGACTTTAGCTCTACTGGAGCAGATATTACAAAGGTCTACTACTTCTGCCAGCAAAGACCAGAAGCACCCAACTTGACCTCGGCATGAAGACTTACTTTGTATTAATAAGAAAGTCTTATAAAAATTAATAGGATCACTTCTAGCTCTGTGAGTACTCAAGCACATCATTTAAAACCAATTCTTTGTGGGAGTCAGAGACAGTGGCTCAAAGGGCCATATTATATAGTACACCGCAAAGCAGGATTATAACCATTCAATCTGACCTGACATTGAAAACTGGGCATTTTTTCTGTCAGGGGTGGCTAAACAATGACCAGTAGCAACTAAGGGGAACACTTGTGGCTTAGTGGCAAGAAGCTGCACTGCAATACTGAAAGCATATGGTTCAAATCCACCAGCTGCTCTGAGGGAGGATGGGCAATCTACTCCTGTACAATTAACTGCCTCTGGAAACCTACCAGAAGGTCTGCTTTGGGTTGGTTTTGACTCAACAGTACAGAAAAACAACAACAGTAGTAACTAGCATACCATATTCACCTTTCCATATGTAGTAGTTAATCCACCTCCTTAGATTAAAAAACAAACCAACCTAAAACTTAGATTAATTTCTTGAATGCTGAGCTTAAAAGAGTGGCATGGCTATTTTTAAGGGGATGGAACATTTGTCAAACCAAGCGGCTTAAAGTTTCTTTGCATTATTTTGGGCAAACCATTGTAAAACGAAGATCCAAGTGAGTTCTTTATTTCAAGGAAGCAGCAGCTATTGCAAAATTCCCGACTGCCCCCTCGCCCTGTGCCACCACAGCCACTGTTCTCCTCTCGGAGTCTGCACGCTACTCCTTTTCTTTGTGTTTTTCCTGGCTGTCACCCACTTCACCCAAAGAAGTGCTCCAGATGATTGGCTTATGGATTTTATTACAAAAGCCAAAGAGATTCAATTTCTGGTTTATGACACTCAATTTTATAGAACCCAAGTTTATTTCTCCCTTATTGATCGAATCTGAGAAATCTCTGCCTAAGGCTGTTAGTCAGCCACCTCAAATGCTTGTCTTACTACATTAAGACAGTCTGGAGAACACCGCTGAGGTGGGCATCAAAGACAGCCTGCGGCTGCTCGGCTATCAGTTGTTGCTTTATTCTGTTTTTCTCATTACTTGGTACAAGATGCACCTTTTGTTATTATTAGCTGGTGCCTCTGAATCAGCTCTGTCTCATAGCAACCACATGGATGGCAGAACAGAACACTGCACCACATGTGAGCTCACTGTCACCATCACTGCCCAGCCACCTCACTGAGGGTCTCCCTCATTTTCACAAACTCTCTACCAAACAGGTTCTCTTTCTCCAGTGCTTTTGGTTCCTAAGGATGAGTCTGAAGTAAGAAATACAAAGATTAGCCATCATCACTTTTAAACATTCTGGTTATACTTCTTCCAAACCAGACTGATTTGTTCTTCTGCAAGTCCATACTGTGGCCTAATATTTTGCACAAATATTCTAATTCAAACACATCAATTCTTCTTCAGTCTTTTTTTCCCATTGTCCAGCTTTTGCATGTGTATGAGGTGAGTGAAAATAGCATGGCTCGGTTCAGGTGAACCTTAATCTTCACAGTGACACTGGCACATTTAAAGAGGTGTTTAGTTTGTTAGTTTTTGCTGCAGATTTCTACAGGCAAACTTCTACCACCCTTGTAAGTTGCAGAAACTCTTGTAAAACTTTCTCCCTAAATTGCTCAGTATCTAAACATATCTCCAAACTCATATAGGTTTGGTTTATTGTTTGTTGGGTTTTTTTTAACACAAAATAATCGCTCAAACAAAATAGTCCCTAATGCCATTCACAGCTGCGTAGTGATAACTGCCCAATATAGCTCCTGGGATATTTAAAACCAAGCAGTCTTGAAATATAGCTGTTTCTCCATGCCAAATGCGACTCCCGGTTTATTTCCAGGCTCTTGTGTGAGCGGGCCTGGGATTTTCAGACTCTCCATGTGTGTGGTTTGGAGGATCAGCCTATGCTAACTAAGTATATGGCGACGCGGCCCCTTCCCAGATGGAATCTCAGGGTGTCTGATGTGCAGTGAAGCGCACATCTCTAACTGCCACCACCTGCTCTGAGAAGGGAGGCTGTCATGTGAATGTGCAAACACGAAAATTCCAAGGGCAGAGCTAGTTCATGTGAAATGGCTGTACCCACTACACCTCACCTCTGCTTTAATGCAGCAACCTTATTCTTGAACATGTTTCCTGTTCCACCTTCCTGTCTTCCTTTTCCTCCCTCCTTCATTCTTTTCTTTTAGCAAATATTTATTTATTAAGTGCTGCAGTGCAGGCAAACTGGCTTTCTTAGCTCTTTGGCTTTGACTTTCACCACATGGCTGGTTAGGAATATGTAAACCAGGTGGCTGGTGCCTGGGTCGATTTGTTTTGTCATTCCATCAGATTTACACTGAGCAGGTTTAGAAGCAGCAGAGGGGAATCTCATTACCAGCAAGGAAGAAGCAGCAGAAAATGCGGTGCTCATCCTTTTGGACCAGAGATTCCTGTGCCAGTCAACAGGGACTTAGTTAAGAACAGCGGCAGCCTCAGTAAAGAACCAGAGAGCAGTATGAGACAGTGCTGACGTCAGACCGCTATGGCCAGAGCCGGGGATGTTCACTCAGAATTGCTGGGACACTAAGGGAAGATGCCATGGTAGACAAGATGAGGAGAGCTTTGTACCACTGACCTAAACATGAGGCAGAGGCTGAAGGGCCTGTGGGCTTGAGAAGCTCTTCTGACTGAGGAAGTCTATCCTGCTAGCAACCCAAAATGTAACCTGTTAACTTCTCCAATGCACCTCATAACCGTGAGCATGGTACTGTGAGGTCTATGTTGTTATTGTTAGATCTCATTTGGTTGACTAAAACTCACAGCAACTCTATCAACAGCAGATCTGAACCTTGCTGTCTCCTATGGCCTCCTTACAATTTCCAGTATGCTCGAGCCCACTGTTACAATCACTATGTCAATCCACTTTACTGGCGGTCTTCCTCTGACCCTCCACCTTACCCCTCATGATGTCCATTTCCAATGATTGGCTCCTCCTGACAGCATGGCCAGAGTTATGTGAGATGAAGCTTCATCATTCCTGCCTCTCGTGGGAATCCTAGATGCACCTCCTCACAGACAGACTCGTTTGTTGATTTGGCAGTTCAAAGGATGTTCAGTACTCTTCTCTGGCTCCACAACTCAAAGGCATCGATTCCTCTTCTGGCTTTCTGATGTACAGGAAGTAACTGAAAAGACCAGAGCTTGTAAGTCTTTAAACGGACATCCTTGGTCTTCAGCACTTGGAGGAGATCCGTGACAGCACATTTTTTCCTAGTGCAATATATCTTTTGGCTTCTTAACTGCTATAACCACAGGTATTGATAGTACACCCAAGTAAAATGAAATAGTTAATAACTTTAATCTTTTCTCCAACTTTTGTGATGTTGCCTATCAGTCCAATGGTAAGGTCTATGCAGCCATTGTAAAGGATTTTGGGCCCGGTTAGTAGTGGTGTTGGAATGAGTAGAAGTAGGTATGGGAATGTGAAGACCACGTCTGACCCAATGGAGATTGATTTTTGTATTGTGGATGTTGCTGACGAGGGCTGTTTTCTTGGTGAAGTTAATAGTGGTTAGAGGTCAGACTCAGTCATCACTACACCACCTGCACTCTTTTTACAGACATTTATTATGTATCAGGCACTGTATTAGGGCAGTGTGATAAATAAGTAATCAAATGCCAAAAATCCCAGCACATTTGGAGAGTCCGCAGGGAGCTGTGCAGCTAACACAAAAGTAATACCGTTCTCATGGTTCAAATCCAACAGTGGCTCCCAGGGAGAATGATGGGCAATTTCCTCTCATGCAATTTATAGCCTCTAAAAACCTACTGCAGGGTTCACTATCACAAGTTCTGGCTTGATGACAATGAATTTTTAATTGAGAATAAGTAAAAACATGCATCTTAGAAAACAATATATATTCTGAAGTAAAAATAAGCAAGAATGTACACCAGAAGGTGGCAAGGAGAGAGGTCACCTTTTAAAACACAGTGGGCAGGAAAGATTCCATTGTGGTGACATCTTGTTCAAAGGCTGGCTGGAGATGAAGGCTAAGCCAGCCTGGTACCCAAAACTCATTGCAATCCCAAAGCTCAAAACAATTTCATTGTTTAGCTAAAAGATAGTGGTCCTACAGGATATAGCAGAACATAAACCGACTCATAGCTGACCCTCCATTGGATTTCTAAAGCTGTAAATGGCACATGAGGAGACTGTCCACCTTTCTCC
Source organism: Elephantulus edwardii (assembly GCF_000299155.1). NCBI lineage: Eukaryota > Metazoa > Chordata > Mammalia > Macroscelidea > Macroscelididae > Elephantulus > Elephantulus edwardii. Next base: position 6,072,736 of record NW_006399932.1, on the reverse strand, counting down.
CTCAGAGACACTGGTGGATTTGAACCACCGGAGAAGTGCAGCTTTTGGGTTAGGAACACAGCTGCTTGTGGACTGAGCCATGGAAACCTCCCTGCTGATACCCAGAGGAAGAATATACCAGGTAGAAGGCACAGCAAATGCAAAGGCTCGGAGACCAGAGCAGGCTTAGCGTGTTTACAAAATAGCAAAGATCAGGAGAGGACAGAGTGGTGCTGGAGGGCCTTTGGCACAAAGTAAGAGCTTCTGCTTTCACTCTGAGCATCATGAGAAGCACTGCAGGGTTTCAACAGAGCCATGGTACGAATTATTTTTTCAGAAAACAATTTAATTTCACTTTTGGTCTCTGTTTGTTGGGAGCCAAAGAGAAAGAAGAAAAGTAAAGACTGAAAAATGAAAACAGTCTATGGAATCAGCTGTTTTACATGAGCCATGTCCTCACCTCTCTGGAGACCAGAAGAACCAGGCAGTGCTATGACTGGACTATAATATCCTGAGAAAGGGCCCTGAGTTCACATTTTCTAATCTCTCTGGTGCCGAGAACCATAAACAATGCTCAGGAAGGTTTATAAATAAATGCAGGTATCTGGTTTGGCCTTGTTTCTTCCTTTCACATAAAGCTGGATGATACGTGATTGACCTAATTAGGAGTGAAGATCTAAAAGCAGACCTGGGGCTGACTGGTCAATTTTGGCTGATAGTGGCCCTGCAGGACAGAGCAGAATTGCCCCATGGTGTTTTCAAGGCTATAATCTTTTATTCGGTCTTTTCTTCTTCCTCTGCATGGAACAGCACATCAACAGAGAACTGCCAGATGTGCAGGCTGGTACAGAAGAGGCCGTGGTACTAAGGATATTATAGCTAATGTTAGAGGGATCTTGGTTGAAGGCAGAGAGTACCAGAGGGATGTCTATCTGTGTTTCATTAACTATGCAAAGGCTTTTGACTGTGTGGATCACAACAAACTGTGGCTGACTCTGAGAAGAATGGGAATCCCAGAACATTTGAATGCGCTATGCACAAACCTATTCTTGGACCAGGAGAAAGTTGTCAGAACAAAGCAAGAAATTACTACACAGTTCAAAATCAGAAAAGGTGTACACCAGGGATGCATCCTATCTACATACCTTTTCAATCTACATGCAAGACAGATTATCCAGGAGACTGGACTCTATGAGGAAGAATATGGCCTCAAAATTGAAAGGAGACTCATTAACAATCTGCGTTACACAGATGATACAATCTTGTTTGCTGAAACTGAGGAGGACCTAAAGAATTTGCTGCAGACAGTCAAGGACTGAAGCCTTCAATATGGATTCAAGTTCAATATCAAGAAAACAAAGATTCCCACCACTAGCCGATTAGCAGCATCAAGATAGACAGGGAAGAGATTGATAATGTTACAAGCTCCAGCTTGCTTGGCTCCACAATCACCTTTCTTGGAACCAGCAGCGAAGAAATCAAAAGATGAATTGCAATGGGAATTCTGCTTTCAGGGACCTCTCCAGAGTGTTCAAGAGCAAAGATATCAGTTTGGAGACTAAGGGGTGCCTGATCAAGGCCATGGTCTTTGCAATTCTATGCATAAGAGAGCTGGACAATGACTAAAGATGACAAAAGAAGAATCGATGTCTTTGAGCTGTGGTGCTGGAGAAGAGTATTGAATATACCATAAACTGCTAAGAGAACAAACAGGTACATCCTGGAGAGGGTGAAACTAGGCTGCTTCTTTGAGACAAGGATTCTGAAGCTTCTTCTGACATACTGTGGGAATGTTGCAAGGAGGAACCAGTCCTTTGAGAGGGACACCATGCTTGGGAGGGTGGAGGGACAATGCAAGAGAAGAAGACCCTCAATGAGATGGATTGACTCAGTGACTTGGGTAATAGGGGAAGGTGTGTCAGAGACGATGAAGTTGGCTCAAGATAAAGCAGGGTTCAAAGCTGCTGTACATAGGGTTACTGTGAGTCACAAGTGACTCAAGGGCATGTAACAACAACAGTCTTTATGTCAACAGACCACCACATTTTTCTCCTGCAGAGCTGTGGTGGATTTGAGTGCTGATCTTTTGCTCAATAGCTGAGTACTTTAACCACTGCGCCACTCGGTCTTCCTGTTAGTGAGAAAGCTAGGGCAAAAAGTCAAGCTTTTGGGCTCTGAGGACCAAGCTCTCTTTCCACTATGAAACAACAGATCTGGTTAAACTCCATGTTTTTCCTGCTAAACATGTTAAATAAGCCCCATACACTTATACACAAACATATTCAAAATAGGTAGATAACTGCCAGATAAGATACAGTGTTAAAATCATCTCATAAAGTAATTTGGATATCTGTATCAAGAACTTCAAAATGTTAATATTCTTTAAGATTCAGTAATTTAATTTCTACTAATCTCTCCTAAGGAAATGACCCTAAATACAGAAAGGCATTCACATCAGCATCGTTCTAAATATTTAAAATGGAATATATGATGAATGTCTTAACATTATCAAACAGGGAATGAAGCATGTCACAGACTGATTAAAAAATTTTTAAAAATGTTATTGCAGCTGTTGCTGTAAAGTACAACCCATCGTGGCCTGTAACAGTCACCTGAGCCCTGCCCTCTCCTGTGCCATCCTCATCATCTCTGACACACTCTAGAGGCCACTGCTGAAGTTGCTGTGTCAATTAATCTCATCGGAGTCTTCCTCTCCTTCGATGACTCTCCATCTTTCCAAGCATGATGTCCCTTTCTAAGGAACAGCCTCACCTTGCTGCATGTCTAAAGTAGGAAAGACGAAGCTTCGCCATCTTTGCCCCCAGGGAACACTCTGGCTGCCCCTTTTTCTAAGACATATCTCTGCTTATTCTTTAACAGTCCATATTAAGAGTGGACAATAAATAGGCTAAATGCTATGCTATGTTAAAAAAGTAGAATTCAAAGCTCTGGTGGCACAGTCCATAGGGAGTAGGTGTCCTGTTGACCCAAAGGTGGTATCTCTCTGGCTGTTTGAATCCACCAGTGGTTTCATGGGAGAAAGATGGGCAAACTCCTTTTATGTGCTTTGCAGCCTCTGAAATCTGGATGGCAGGTCAGCTATCTGTTGGTCCTGACTCAAGAGTAATGATTTTGAGATTTTGACCTTATAAATATGTTAAAAACACCAACACGTAGGAAACCACTGTAGTAAAAGATAAAATGCCTATATTTCTTCTTAAATTTTCAAAACACGTTGAATGATAATAATACTACCTTTAAATTGTAATGAGAACAAAAGAAAAAATTTGCTGTAAATAAAATATTTTATCCAGTTGGAATTAGGTTTTTGTTGTATTATACTCCTTGTTAGGTGCTGTCCAATTGAGTATAATTCACGGCAACCCTATGAACAACAGATCTGAACCCTGTCCTATCCTGTGCCATCCTCATCATCTCTGACATACTTGAGGCCATTGCTGAAATCACTGTGTCAATCCATCTTGTTAAAAGTCTTTTTCTTTTTTGCTGTCTCTCCACCTTTTCAATCATGATGTCCTTTTTCCAAAGAATAGTTTTCTAGCAACATGCCTAGATGAAGATTTGTCATCTTTGGCCCCAAGGTACAATCTGGCTGCACTTTCTCTAAGATATATCTGTTTGTTCTTTTAGCAGCCCATAGACTATTAAGTACTCTTTTTCAATATCACAAAGGCATCAATTCTTATTCTGTTATCCTTATTCACTGTCCAACTTTCATATGTATAACAAATGATTAAAAGGACCATAGCCTGAATGAGGTGCACCTTAGTCTTCAAACTGACACCATTGCCCCTCAGTAATTTGGAGACGCTCCTGACAGCAGACTTGTCCTGATCTCACTGCTGAGCTATCAACTTTTATGCAATTCAGTACCTCTGAAAATCTAATGGAGGGTTGGCTATGGGTCGGTTTTGACTCTACAGTACACACACTTGAAATCTGTTTAACATCACAGAAATACACAAGCTTCCAATGACAAACAGATGGTAGTTTTGTTTGACATGAATTTCCTGCATGAAAGGCAATGATCTGACCCCTGAGCTACCTGTGCCCTCTTTCAAACCTCTACTTATTACTAACCGGTTCTTAAACTACTCAAAAGACTCTCAGTATATTTTTGGTTGACCTTTTCTACACCACGTACTCAGGAATCAAACTTATGTTCCAGAAAAATTTCTTTTTCTCCAGTTGTTCTTCAATTAGATACATTTGGAAAATTCTACACATTTCCCTTTCTTGCAGAATTATACTTTTGGTCACTGTTTAGAATTATCAAGATTTTCCAAACTTCTCTGTAGCTGTGTAAAGCGGATGAGTATGTAATAGTACTTATGTGTGTTTGGGAAATGCTGTCTAATACTTAGTACTTAACCTCAGGATTGATGTGAGGATTAATTAAACCAGTAAATCTATGTAAATAGTACTCAACAGACAGTATTGCTCAATGGAGGTTAGCTATGAATAATATGAATGGTATTAATGCTAACAGCTACTCTTTAAATATGCTTAGCTCCAAATCCTGCTGCATCCTGACAGATGTACACGTCAGAAGATAGGCTCTAGTTCTGTCAGTGAATTTGACATTGCAGAGGGCAGAGACAATCATTGTTTGTCCTTCTTCTTCAGTGTGAACTGTTTAGTGTCCAGAGCCAAGAAAATAAATGGGTTAAAGCAGGTGCATTTTAGAGGTCGCATTTAGAGCAGACTTCAGGCTCACTGGTTCCAGCTAGGCAGGCAGTAAGCACTCAATCCCAGGTCTGCACACAGAGGGACTTGCCCCCTAACATCTCTGGTTTTCCAGGTTTCCTCAGAGTCACTGTGATGTTTCACTGGAGAGAACCCAGGGGATCATCTGAATCCTGGTATTCCAAATCTCTGACCTTTTCAGATCCCTGGTGCCAGGAAGTCTGCAGTCCCCAAATCACACAGCTTTAATACAAGGTCCTGGAATCTAACCTCCTTGTTTTCCCAACTGCCTGATGGAGAAGAAATGGTTTCTCACAGGTGTTGTTTGCCCTCAAATGTCACATCAAGCCATCTAGACCATGGATCATGACTGCTTACCCCTTTGCTAGACTCCTTCTAGCAAACGATACATTAATGAGAGCACAAACCCCAACTGCTATGATCCTAAGGAAAAGGAGTCCAAGTGTGGGGTGCAGGCAGGAAGGGTTGGGAGGGTCCCCTGGGTGGGTCACTCCTGCCTTAAGGTATAGCCTGTCATTCTATACTCAACTCTTTTGACTCTGACTCCTGAGCACAGGTAACAGAAATAGACAGTTATGATTGTACTATAGTTGTATGTGTGAGACACTGTGCTCGACTCTGTATGACCTCTTTTGCATGTATGTATCCATCCATCTAACTAACCAGTCATCCATCCATCCAGTCAATCAACCAACCAATAAACTGGCATAAAGTGAACATCTCCTAAACATCAGGCTTTGGACATTCAGAGTCAGCTAAGAACCATTTCTGTTCATAAAATTTGGTGGTCTGTTATACACAAGGCATTGCTATAAACTTTGAAAATCTCTCTTTCGCTGGCCCTGTTTATTTGTCTTTTGCTAATCTGCATACTTGGCATTAAGTCACCTGGAATGTATAAGAATCATATAGGGGTCTGGTTGAACTTGTAAATACTGATTCAGTGTATATGGGAGGGAAAGCAAATTTTCAGCAGAGGCTGAACTGGGATGAACTGGTTTGAAGCCATGTTCTGAATGGAGGATTTTTTTTTTAATAATTTTTTAATTGTATACTGGTTTGCTTAAAAAGTTTGTACACGCTGTTTTTCACACCAGATCTTTCCCATTTCCTTTACCCACCCCTTCCTCTACCCATCAAATTGTGCAACCCTATGATTACTGTCCCCCGCCCTATTCTTACCCTGCTGCTCCTACCCTCTCCCCCTTGGATCCTCATACATATTTTACTAATTACTAGATATCTATTTCTGCAATAATGTTGATGTATTGCATTGGGAAAGTGTGCTGTCAGAGACTTTTCCAAAGTACTGATGAGCAACAATGTCATTCTGGAGACTAAGGTGTGCCTGATACAGACCATGGTCTTTGCAATCACTTGCTATTTATCAGAGAGCTGGACAAAGACTAGGGATGATAGAAGGGGAACTGATGCCTTTGAGCTGTGATGCTGGAGAAGATTATTAAATATACCAAGCTGCTCCTTTGAGGCAAGGATTCTGTAACTTCATCTGACATACTTTGGACATGTTGCAATGAGGGACCGATCTCTGGAGAGGGACGTCATGCTTGGGAGGGTGGAGGGACAGTGCAGGAGAGGAAGACCCTTTAGGAGGTGGATTGGTTTAGTCACGAGGGTAATGGGGGTAGGTGTGTCAGAGACAGTGAGATTGGCAGAGGATAGAGCAGGATTTAGGGCTGTTGTACATAGGGTTGCTATGAGTCTCAGATGACTCAATGGCACATAACAACAACAACAACAGCAATAATGGTCTTTTTTTTGATGTGTCATAAATTTTATTTTAAAAATTTCGTTACCACAAAAGTAAAAATCCAGTAAATCAGGAAAATCTGAAAATATTTTTTCTAGGCTTTGATAAGAGAATGATCTTTCTTCCAGTTCTATTTTATATCATTATTTTAAAAGTCCTATTTCCGGTCTAAGTAGAGAGATTTATGTGCCCAGCACGGCCGAGAATAAATACAACAAAAAGGCAAAAGCTGTAAAGCTAAAGGCATGCGATCGGCTCTAAGAGAAACCCCTAGGTCTCAGGAACACCCGAAGTGACAAGGAGGAGCATTTGGCCAGAATGTGAAGTTCGTTCAGTCATCCTTGTCTTTTGCTCCATGTTTCAGAATGTGTGTGAACTCGATGTAACTGACATTCCCCTTTTTGTCGATCAGAGCTTCTCTGTAGAGCTCGTCCACTTGTTTGTCTGTAAAGCGGTCCCCCCATGGTGCTCAGCAGCTCTCTTAGGTAGTCTTCCTGAATGGTGCCTGTTGCTTCTTCATCAAAGCAGGCAAAAGCATTTCTGATGACATCTTCTGTTTGTTTTTTTTTTATAATATATTTATTTTATTATTTTTGTGTGCATGTACCGTCAAATCAGATCTGACTGGTACAGGAGGAGATTGTCCCTCCTTCCCCGGCAGAGCATCTG
>NW_006399932.1:6051802-6064404 GCF_000299155.1 Elephantulus edwardii | reverse complement strand
GTTTGAGATGGCTAGGTTGGCACAGGATAGAATAGCATGTACAGCTCTTGTACATAGGGTAATTATGAGTCACAAGCTACTTGATGGCACATAACAACACCACCACTCAATTATGGTTGGACATTTGGGCTGTTTCCATCTTCTTGTGGTGGTGAATAACACTGTTACGAATATTGGTGTACAAATCTCCGTTTGTGCCTCAGTTCTCATTTTCTCAGCGTATCTGAATGGAGAATTTACAAGTTGATAGAGGCTTGTCTTCCTCTGTACAGAGGTTGGCTGGAGATTCAATGTAGCTTTTCTAGGTTATCTGTAAACCTGTCTGCAAGGAGGTGGACTGAAGCCCTTCTGGGGTTGGGGCTGGTGTCAAACTTGCTTAGAGGGTAGGGAGTTGAATCTGCCCCAGAGGGTCCCCTGCCTGATGCTCTGTGCAGATGGGCCAGCTCCTGGAATTGCTGATTGACCTCTCAAATGAATTCTTTGTTGCCTCTCACACTCTGCAATTAATTTGATGTCTTATTTTGTCTGAGGCAACTGGGACCTCACTGGCCTTTGGATGGGGCCTCACCTAACAAAGGCCCGAATGGGCAGTGGAGCAGGAAGAGTCAGGATAAAGGATTAGCCTGGATAAAAAGAGAGAACAGTTTAAAAGCGATATATGATAGGATATTATGGTTATCACAAGAGTCCAGAATGAAGGTTGCATAGTGGAGTGTACTCGGGGCTGTGGGGGGCTGGGGGGTGGTGTGGGGGGAATTGTATACCAATAAAATAATTTTTCTTTTACTTTCAAAGAGAGAAGCAAACTGGGGTGGGGAGGGCTGGGCTGGGAGAAAAGTGCAACAATGAATGAATGGAAATCCAAAATCTCTGTAAATGTTCATTAAAATTAATAAAATTTGAAAAAAAAAAGGATGGCCCTAACTTGATTTCTCTAGCGCCGCCTTCTCATTTCAATGGAAAAGATGATGACAAATGGAATGGGAAACTAGGGGAGGGGGAAGCAGAGTAAGAGAAAGACCTCCAGAACCATGTGAGGCAAAGTGAGGATTAAAACCTGTGAGTGAAGAAAATAATGAATCTTCAGAAATATCCATGTTTTTGAAAAGACATTTGAGCATGTTGTTTTTGTTGTTGTTATGTGCCACTGAGTTGTTTGCGACTCACAGTGACCCTATGTACAAGAGCTCTAAACGCTGTTCTATCCGGTGCAAACATTTTACAAAAATTAAAGCATATGGACTGGAGCCTTTCCGAGCCTCCAGTGAGGGAGAAGCCGATCCTTGATCCACCCCATTCCTGGCAATGAGCATTGCTCTGGGAGGGAGGGCTGAGGGATTCCAGAGAACACCTGAAACTACATAAAAGGGAATGAGGAGCTGCTCTCTCCTCCTGTGCTGTAACTTAATTCAAAAGCAGGGGAGCTTTTTGTGAAAGAATCACTGTCGGATTCAAGGCCACAGCGTTCTTGACTGGTCATGTTTCACAAATGTGTCTCCTGGGCATTACATCTGTCGGTTCCTGAATTCTGGTGTCCAGTTCCACCGCTGGGTTATTGCACAAAGGATCTGACAGAGGAGACAGCAGAAAGGAAAGCCAAGCAAAGTGTCTTATTCTCCCGGGTGTCATTTCCACGCTAAAAAATGCATCCTTTCACATGCTCAAATGAGGCTGACTGAGCTATCTGAAAGAGGCATTTGATCAATATTTTTATCTGATTGAAAAGTCTCTTGCTTATTACACCTGCACTTAGTACTTTGTCCTGACCGCTGTGATGGTAGTAATATGCTATGCTCAGACTTCGGTTTCTGCATTTCTGTGCTAGGACCACCCACCATCTTAAAAAGTTTAAGCAATGCTAATTCCAGGCACTAGGAGTACAGGTGCCCTTAAAGAATGCAAAGTGGGGGTGGAAATCCATGAGATGACTGCACAATACTAGAGCTACAGAAAAATGAAGGTGGGGCAGCTAGCATTAAAGTTTTACATCCATGTATGTGTGTGCATGTGTGTCTGTGTGTGCATGTGTGTCTGTGTGTGTTTGTACACATGTGAGGTGTGTGTGTGCAAGGACAGGACAGATCACTTGGTAAGCATAGGCCTACTTGTGCTTATTTATGAATCCATAGTGAACACTTATCATGTTCACATCACACACAATATGGTGTGAAAAATGGGAAACTGTTTACCATTAGTAACCTGTTCACAGACTAGTAAGTAAGCACAGATAAGCTTGTGCTTGCTTTACTTACTGGATACACAGCCTAGGAGGGACTGTAAATTTGAAAAGAGGTTTTGATTCTGTAGAATGGTGCTGTAGGGTAGGGGGAAAGAGAGCGATGCAAACTATAGGTGGAAACTGGAATTATTACAGAGAAGTAAGGAGGCACAAACGAGCCTGCACTCCCCCTGATGAAAGGGTAATTTGACACTAAGTGTGTGTCTGTGAGAGAAAGGGGTAGAAAGATAGCATGCAGCATGAGTGAGAATAAATGCTTACAAATAGCTGCAGTACCATTTCCTTAGAAACCAACTATCTAATTGTGCAACGTGTTTCATAGCTTAAAGACACAAGGAGGATCAGTATAACTTACTATTTCCAGAGTCTTTACTGTCATAAAATATATAGAAACCTTTGCTTTGATTAGGGAGCTCTGGTAGACTAGGGGTAAAAAAAAAACGGCACTGCAATCCTAAAGACACACAGTTCAAATTCACCAGCTGCTCTGCAGGAGAAAGATGGGCAATCTCCTCCCATGTGATTCACTGCCCCTGAAAACCTGCTGGAGGGTCAGCTATGGGTCAGTTTTAACTCAACAACATCAACAACAACATGGTTCTTTAAACAAGCTACACTTCTAGCCTGTGAAAACTGTCACTCATCGCATCTGCATTCCACTGGGAAAGTCTGAAGTTAAATGTGAATGAAAAAAATATGACACTGCTTCCTTTCATACAAAACCAGAGGGGCCTGGATTCTAAAAGGTTAATGAGGGATCTATAAATATAACACACTAAATAGTTTAAAAATGAAAAACTGGAAATGGTGACATCATTACCAGTTAGTTATAAATTCCAAGTAGACGAACATAGAAGAGAGGACCTTGGGCGGCACAAGAGGCTTGTACTTGATTAAAAGCTTAATGAGTGGTGGCTGGAACCCACTGAGTGGTGCCTAGGAAGAAAGACCTGGCAATAAGCTTCCATAAATATACCAGCCAAAAGGGTTTTTTGGAGTGCAGATCTATTCTGCAAAACATGGAACTTGATGGCAAAGGCTTTTGTTGTGATTTTTTTTTAAAAAAACAAGTAGAAATTTAAAAATGCTTACTTATTTGTAAATATAGGCCAAGTCACTAATAGGCATCACATTAAAATAACCTCCAGCACTTAGAGAACAGCTTGGCCTCGGTGGGTAGCTGTGCAGCTCACTGACATCCATACATCTTCGCGTGCTCCACGGGCTGCCCAGCTGGCTTCCCACACACTGAACCAGAACCCTGCACTGTGTATCAGGTGTTCACACACTTCAGAGCCTGCCCCTCTCAATACTTGGCTTCTTGTCGTAATTACTTCTAGTGTTTCCCTCCTGATACTAATTTAAATGCTAAATAAAGGGAGATGGTTCTCCCAGGCTAGAGGAACATGGTTGTAACCTGGAGCTACCTCGAAGTAAAAATGAAAAATCAATTATCCCCCATGTTGGTATAATTATAGCAACTTAATGAGTAGGAAGATAAAGTGACTGTCTTCTGGGAAGCAAATGTACTTTGTTATGTGAATGAGGGCAACTTGCTCTACTCAACACTTGTCAGATCCTTCCAGCTTCACTGTGAGACCCACTTGGGTGGGTTTGGAGGGTGGGTGGATGTCTGGAGAAGATCTGAGGGGTGAGGAGTTTGCTGGGAGCTGGCCCTTTCCAGGAAAGTTCCAGCGAGGTAATTACTCAGTGTCTAGGACAGAGGGGTGGGCTTGCACTGTGTGTGGCAGCTCTGAGGGTGTGCATGACACACATATAGAATATCAAGCCATTATGATTGAGGCCGGCACAGTATTGACAGCACAAAGCCCAAAGGAGGCCTGAGGCCTGTGCTGGGAAGTGCTCTGATGGTGGTCCTGAACTTGGTGGCTGCCTGTACTGGAGGCCTTGGGGCCAAACTTCATGTGTCTCATGCTGCTGAGCCAGAGAACATGGCTTGTGCAAGGAAACCTGGAGTGCTGGGCTTGCAGCCTGCTTAACTCCAGGGTGGAAGGTTTCCACCTTTAACGGGGTGCAGTCACCACGTTTCTCTTGCTTTCTGCTGTTGTTAGGTGCTGTGGAGTCAAAACCTATGTGTAGCTGAGCTCCCAGTGGGTTTTTAGAGGCTGTAAATAGCACTGGCGATTGCTCAGCTTTCTCCCACAGAGTTGCTGGTGGATTTGAATTGCATGCCTTAAGGTCAGTGGTGCACCTCCTTACCACAAGGCCATCAGAGTTGCTCTCTGGGGGTTGGATGCTGTTGAGTCAGGACTTAGTCATAGCTGACTCTCTGGCATGTTTTCAGAGGCCGTAAATCCCACAGGAGGAGATTGCTGACCCTTCTCCTGCAGAGCAGCTGGTGGATTCAAACTGTGTCTTTGGTATTGCAGTACAGCTTCTTATCACTAGGCTACCAGAGCTCTCTGGTTAGTGGATATTCTATTTACACTTACCTTCTCTGATAGCCTTTTACCTGACACTGGTTCCAACTGTCTCAAGTTTTATTGTACTAGGACCAAGCGTGACTCTTTTGTAGCCAAGAAATGAAATTGTGCAGGAGATTTGCCCTTAATGTATGTCAGAAATCTGTCAAATATTCTGGAGAATAAAATGTAGGCCAATGTTACTTGGATAGGGTTGTGGCCTAAGAGAGCTGGAACTTATGAAGTGTCTCCCACAGCCTGGTAGTAGCAATGATAGACTTGAGTCTATACCTCCACCCCACCCTCAAAAGACATTCTGGAACCATCTCAGCAGTGTCAAAGTGGTCTCTGCTGTTTGTTTAGATCAGACCACTTGGAGTGTTTGTGAAAAGAGATTTCTTTGCTCCCCTAACCCCAACTTCTAATCAGAACATGGGACAGGAGTTCTCATACTATAGTAAGGTGAAGGCATAGACTCTGGAGTCTCCAGAGTCAACTGGTAACTCAGAGTTTAAACTAAGCTAACAAACCCAGACTCAATGCCATCAAGTCAAAACTGCCTCATAGCTGATGCTTTAGTTGCTGTAAATTTCCTGGGAGGAGACTGTCCATTTTTCTTCCACATAGCAGTTGGTGGATTCGAACTGCCTGCCTTTGGGATGGCAGCACAGGTGTTTACCTCTAGGCCACCATAACACCCTAGAGAATGAACAGGGGCAGGGAAGGGAAGTCCATATCCCCCAGCAATTGCTCTCAGTCCAGAGCGGCCCTTTCTTTCTCTCTCTCTGCCCCTCTCTTCCTCCTTCCCTCTCATTCTCTGTTTCCTTCTCTCCTCTTCTCACCCTTTGTTTTCTTCTATGACCCTTCATTATGGGAGGTGCAGGAAACTAAAGCTAAGTCTTGATTTCAAGGAACAGAAACTCAGTCTATTTGAGGACAAAGACATCATCACAAATAATTACGAACACTCCGTCATGAGGGCTGCACTAAAAAGGTAAGTTCAAACTGTCCTGGGTACAGAGTGGGAGAGAGGAACATATTCAGAGGTGACAGGGAAGTATGCCAAATCAGAGAAGTCTTCCACAAAGTGACTTTGTGATGGGCCTGGGCAGAAGAGCTGGAATTTGTTAGATGGAGAATGTGAAAATAGTAGAGGAGGACTGTAGAGAGGAATTCAGGTTTCAGATATGTGGAGACAAGGGTGGCTTGGCCCCCAAATAGTCCTTGTTATGATATGGCTATTATTATTGGCTTTTTTACTCCCCTCTCAGATCATCAAAATGGGCATGTCTTCTTAAAGGCCACTTTCAACTATCTCCAGGTTTGGTAGAGATTGGAAAGCACTCCATGGTGGTGTTCTGCACACAAGCCTGCTGTGGGTGTCCTCAATTTGGGTGAGGTGGGGGCCGGGCAGGGCAGTGAGAAGCTGGGGCAATAAAGCCCACAGAGGAGGTGTCAGGCTGCCTCAGGTTAGCACCCTGTTTGGACCTTGTTAGGCCATTGTTTGGACTGACAGCCAGTGAGTAACATCTGACACCCCTCCAAAACCCCAGCTCATGACTGGGAGGGGACAGTTAGAGGAATATTTCAACCTTTGGAATATATAATATTTGTCAGATGGCTATTAGAAAGTGGACTAGAAACAAAATAGGGGGACAAGACCCTATGCACAATGGCAGGAAATGTGCTGGGTCCCAATTCAGCCCAGTAATTGGCTATGGATTGTGATCTGAGGCTTTTCAGTCGCGGAATTTCAGAAGCAGATCACCAGGCCTTTATTCTGAGTCTTATTACAGAAGCACAATTTTGATCACTGTTCTCTCTGCCTAGTCTTTGCTTCTCTCCTTTCTTTGCCCTAGTAACACCACATGGCCTTTAAGGTATAGTTAAGTTTGTATGAAACACAAGGTGAATAAAGGATAGTGGGAAACACAACATATAAAAACTTTGTAAACAAACAAACAAGATACAGTTAAGTGCCTTTTTAAAAAATTTTTTATTAACATGTGTGTGTATTTGTCTCTCTCTGTGTGTGTGTGTGTGTGTGTGTGTGACATCTTTGGACTTTAATGAAGCATTCTAGAACAATTAACTGACTCATACAGAATCTATGTGAATCTAGTTTATATACAGAAAAATCACCTGGGGTGCAGTTACCAATGCCTATTGCTTAAGATTCTGACTTAGCACAAGTGAGGGGAGTTTTGGGTATCTAAGATTTTTAACAAAAATTCCAGCGTACTGTGATACAAATACTTTTATCATTCATATGCCATTTCCTTTTTGAAGTATCCTCTGTCTTTCTTGGCATAATTCCTCTATGTCTATGCTCCCAGAGCATTTTGTGGCAAATCTGCACCCTGCTCTTATTATCTGTGGACTTCTGAGATCCTGAGTTATCTCCACAACTATACCACGCCCTTGCTGAGGGCGCTTACAAAAAGTGGTGCTGTGCCAGGAGGAGAGCAGAGCCCCAGCTGGATAAAAGGGTGAAAAAGGGAAGCATTCAAGTGGGCAAGGTTTCAATGTCCATCACAGAAAAGCAGGCCCGAGAACAGTAAAAGATATCAACCAAACCTACATTTCAGCCCAAAGCATAGAAGGAATCTTTTAAAAAAGAATCCTCTTAAAATATCTCATTAATGGGTAGATTTGGATTTCCTTGCACAGACTCTGGCCTCCCTGTCAAATCTAGAGTTTTCTGTTGCTATGTGTCATCAAGTCAAAACCAACTCAGAGTGGACCTGCCTACAGCTTTCCAGAGGCAGTAAAGCGCCCAGGATGAGACTGCCCATCCTTCTCTCAAGGACCAGCTGGTGTATTCGAACTGGGAGCCGTCAGGATGGCGGCACAGCTTCTTGACACTAGTAGTGCAGCTTTTTACCACTAGGCCACCCAAGCTCCCTAAATCTTGAGTTGTTAGGGAACTCTGGTGGCCTAATGGTAAGAATCTGTGCTGCAGTCTCAAGGCATGCATCTCAAATTCACCAGCTATAATCACCTACAGACATGGATGTGACCTGTTGTGGCGTCAGTTGTTATCGAGTCAGCTCTGACCCATAGTGAACTTGTGAACAACGGTAGGAACCCTGTGTGATCCTGTGCCATCCTCACAGTCTTGGCTGTGCTGGAGCCTGCTGTAGCCACCACTGTGCCAATCCATTTCTTTGAGGGCCCATTACGGTTGGTAGTGATGGCCTTTGTTTCTGACACGCCATGGTGTTCATGTGTTGATTTTATCTGGATTATTAGAAAAAGACCCCAGATGCTCACGTGGGAATTCCTGGTTACAGTGCTACAGGGAGGGGGATTCTGCCTCTTTCTCTCAACCGGGGAGGCCCTCTGCAAGCTCACTTCCAACGGGACAAGTGGCATTTTCCCCACACCCCCAAGAGAATGTGTCTTGAGTCCCAAGGTTTCCAGGTGCTGGTCTGCTTGCATTCCTAGATAATTCCTATAAACAGCTGGTGCCCAAATGCAGACTCTCTGGTGCCAAATCAGTGTCATTATCTCCCCACTAACAAACTTGCCCTATAAAAAGGGAGATTAATGGGGGAACGATGGGGCATCCTTCCCCTGGAACACAAATTGTCCCATAGATCATGTCTGCCTCAACGTGCCTTTCTATATTCTCTTATCTTACTGACACTGGCTTTGTGTACTTACTGCTTCTTTTCTTGTACAAAGACTATTGCAAGGCTTTACCCACATTGTGTGATGATGGAGAAATGCGCCTGGAGTCTCAGTGACTGAGGCACCAACTTAGACTTACAAAATGACTCCTTTCAAAAAAATGGAATAATGTTGTCAACAACCTGTTCACACTTTATCATTGCCAAAGCATTTTCAAACATATTAATTTAACAGCTCCTCACAACAATCATGAAGATCGAGACAGATGTATTATCCCTATTTCGTAGATAAGGGAAACTGAGGTAATGAATTGCTTAAGGTCACACAACTAATAAGCAGTGGAATTGGAAGTGGCATCAAGTACCCAAACCTGAACCAATAAGCAACATCATGATTAATTAGAAAAGTTTGAAGCTGTCAAGAATTTCATTTTACTTAGATCCAATATCCACTGAAGTGTCAGTCAAAAAACAAACAAACAATATATCTACTGCAAAGGACTTCTTTAAAATGAAAGAGCAAGGATGGCACTTTAAGGACTAGGGTGCACCTGAACAAGCCATCATCTTTTCCTTTTTTTTTTTCAATTAATGTAAAAGCTGAACAATGAATAAGAAACATACACAAAAAGCATTAATGCTTTTGAATGGTGGTGTTGGTTGAGAATATTGAAAATACCATGGACTGCCAGGAGAACAAACATATCTATTTTGGATGCAGTATAATCAGAATGGTTCTCAGAAGCATTCATAGCAAGCCTTTGTCTTATATACTGTGGATGTAGTATCAGGAGGCACCAGTCCCTGGAGAAGGACACCATGGTTGGTAGAGTAGGAGAAGGCCCTCAATAAGAAGGATTTGACACAATAGCTAAAGCACTGGGCTCAAACATAGCAATGGCCTGGGCAGTGTTTCCTTCTTTTAAACACACCACATCACTAAATGCTGGGACTAATCCAAAGGCACGCAGCAACATGCACCACACAGGTGTTCTTGTGGTTACATGATTAGTGCCCAGCTCCAAAGGTCAGCAATCTGAGTCCAGCAGGCAGAAAGCTGTGGTAATCTGCTTCTGTAAAGATTATAGCATTGGAAAGCCTCTGGTTTTACTCTTATCTATAGGGTTTCTATGAGTCAGCATCCATTTATTGGCACACAGTAAACACCACACTGCTTTTGTTCGCTAGAGACACAATGAAAGTGACGGCCAGTACTGTTGACTCATTCTCTCTTCCCATAAAATGTTTCATGGTATTGAAAATGCAGGCTTAGTTCAAATTACATACGTTTACCTCGTACGGCTCACAACAGCCAATCGTGGCTACTCTTGAAGAAAATGGGGACATACAATTCTGCCTCAACAAAGACTGAACAAAGAAAGGACACTTTCAGAAAAATCAAAGAAAGAATTCAATAGAGTAGGTTTCTGCATGCCACCTGATCTGGCTGATGAAAATTCAGTGGCCAGACTGGAGTACATTCGTTCCCAGAGACAAAGACAATGGTCTCAAAGCTCTATGAACACAGACTGGGGTGGGGAACGTCTGGTGCCAAGGGTGTAATATTTAGAGGGCATTTGCTCATAGTAAGGAGGCCTTTGGTGTGGGAGCATGAGTGGCTTGCACTCATTTATGAACCTAAATGTTAGCAGTTGGAGTTTGCCCATTTAGAGATATGGAGGAAAGGCCTGGTGACCTGCTTCTGTAAAGGGGACAGCTGAGAGGACCCTATGAAGCAGGTGAACCTATTAGATTCACAGACAAAGCTTTGGTTTTCACACACATGTGCTGATCCTGTTTGCCCCAGGCCCCTCACTAGCACCCCAGCACTGGCCTCAGTTTACCCAGTCTGCTCATCCCTGATCTGGCTGATCACGTGCTAACGAGCCGTCAGACGGCCTGTACCTCCAGAAGGATAGCAGAACCAAACTAGCTATAGGAGATGCTTCAATCCTAATGATCCTGCCTACACAGGACTGGCTACATCATTTACAAGATTCGATACACATGAAAACAATGGCCACTTGCTCAGAAACTAAGGGTTTCAAGAAAGTGATAGTAGAGCACAGAGCAAGAGTGGAGTCTTCTGTGACTATGCAGATGGCACAAGCTGTGCTTTCATTGACTCGTGTTCTCCATAGGAGATGTGAAAGGCAGGACCCCATAGCTGCGTAGGTCAGTCACATGATTATGATCATCGTCACACAAGATGAACGAGAGAGGATCTATGAAGAGTTGTCATCAGTGAGAACAGAATTAGCTTCAGTTAGATTCAGGTAATTTGAGTATTGAAGTTGGTCTTGACTCAATTAGATGTTATTTAGGTTGAAAGACCTTTAACAAGTCGTAAGTTGTCTTGTGTCCAGTTGCCTTGGTTGGGCTGGATTATAACTTCTGAACCCTAAGTCCACGGACTCCATGGTTATTCTGATGCTTAGGAAATTGTCTGTATTTGGAATAAGCACAGCCTCCAAAAAGAGCTTGACTCAGCCTCACACAAATGGTCAAGTTTAAAAAAAAAATGCACATAATCTGTGACTGATAAAATACAAGTTCATTTAACAACACGGGAAGCCAGCAGCTGTTCATCAACTGGTGTAGTGCATTATGCATTGGGCTGCTAACAAAAAGTTTCCCAGTTCAAATCCACCAACTGCTTCACAGAGGAAAGATGAGGAAAGAAAGGATAGATAATGAACACTGCAATGGAACAGACAAAGGGAAGAACTATTTAAAAGAACTATATGATTAGTCATTATTTGTATGACAAAAGGCCAGAAAAAAAGGTGCATAGCAAAGTGGACTGCAGGAGGAGGTGAGGAGGGAGGAAATTGTGGTACAATGAATGAATAAAAGAAAAATGAAAGTGAACTGGGGGAGGATAAATGGAAGGAGTGGTAGGAAAATGTACAAAAATGAAAGAATGAAAATCCAACTTTTCTGTAAACTCATTAAAATTACAACAGAAAAATTTTTAAAAAGAAAAACTAATTTCTTTGTAAACTGTCATTCAAATTAAAATTAAAATCTATAAAAAAAATAAAAACATTTACACCCTGAAATCCGATGGAACAAGTGCCATGACTCAAAACTGACCAAAGGACAGAGAGTAGGGGGGAGGATGGCTTTGTTTTGTTGTTGTTTGTTTTTGAAGTAACTGTTATTGTTTTCAATCAGTGCATAATAAAAGCACTATGGAGTTGTGCTGTTAACCTAAAGACGTTCAAATCCACCAGCTGCCCTTCATGGAAAAGATGGGGCAGTCTCCTCCGATGTGATTTACAGCCTCTGACAAACCACTGGAGGGTCAGCTGTGAGTTAGATCTGACTCCATTATACACAACAACAAAATGTAGTTATTTGTAATGGATTTTGTACTTACCTTGCCATGAACTGGTATATTGTTGTTAGGTGCTATTGAGTTGATTATGACTGAATCCTATCCTATCCTGTGCCATCCTCACACTTCTTGATACACTAGAGCTCATTATAATAGTCACTGCAATACTTCATATAGTTGAGGGTCTTCTCTTTCACTAACCTTCGACCTTCCCAAGCATGATGTCCTTCTCCAAGGAATAGCCTCTCCTAGCACCATGCCCAAAGTCTGTGAGATGAAGCTTTATAATCATTGCTCCAAAGAAGCACCCTGGATACACTTTCTCCAAGACATGTTTGTTCTTCTGGCAGTCCATGGGGTGTTCAGTACTCTTCTTCAACACCACAGCTCTAAGGCATCAATTCTTCTGTCATCTTCACTCATTGTTAAGCTCTCAGATGTATAGCAAGTGATCAGAAAGGCCATGGCTTGAATCAGATGCGCCTTAGTCTTCAAAATGGCATCATTGCTCCTCAGTAATTTGGAGAAGTACCTGACTGCAGACTTTCCCAGTGCAGAACTAGTATACAGAGTTCTTAAACAGGCACCAGTCTGGGGACAACACTGTGAGTAACCCAGGACCTTGAGAAGAGTATTCTGGTTTTCTTCTGATCAGAAGCTAGCTGGTTCTCAGCCATGTCAGACCATCTCTAGGTAAACTAGACAAGCCCTAGACTAGAAGGAAGCAGCCCAGGTGACACAGTGGTTAAAATGCTCAGGTGGTAACCAGGAAGCTGGCAGCTGGAACCCAACAACTGCTCAATGGGAGATGGCAATCTGCTTCCATGACCATGTTAACTTTAGAAACCCAAGCGGGTAGAGCTATATTCTGGACTATAGAGTGAGTCCAAGTTAGAATTGTGAAGCAGTAGATCTGTTGTTTTGTTTTCTTTATAGACTAGAAGAAAGGTTTGAATGACTTTTTTTTT
>NW_006399932.1:6032123-6049232 GCF_000299155.1 Elephantulus edwardii | reverse complement strand
AAGCTGTTTTATTACCTTTTCAATTTCTTCTTTTGTAATGGGTCTGTTGAGATGTTCAATTTCGGTTTGTGTCAGTTTAGGTAGATTGTGTGTTTCTAGATATTTGTCCATTTCCTCCAGGTTTTCATATTTGTTTGAGTATAGTTTTTCATAATATTGAATGACTTTTAGTATCATTAAATCAGAGGTGTCTAAGACATTTAGAAGGATCCATTGCTGAGGAGTTCATGCTATTTCACAGAGACCCATGTGATACAGAGTAGTGGAATTGCTGTAGGGTTTTCTGGGCTTTAATCCTTATTGAAGAGGATTGCTAAGCCTTTCTCAAATGCATCGTCATTGAGTTGGAATCTGCTCACAGCTGACCCTTCGTTGGGCTTCGGAGACTGCAAATCCCACAGGAGGAGATGACCCCTTTTCCCATCTCATCTCAAATTTGGTGGATTTGAGCCAGAGAGCCAGGACATTTGGGTTAGCAGTGCTATTCCTTATGGATTATCCCAGCAGAGCTCTCTCCCCAGGCCTTTCTAGGTAGGTTCAAACCACCTACCTTTAGAGTCATAGGCAGGCATAAAACATTTGCACCACCTAGGGACTTTATTTAGAAAGAAGTCATCACTCAATCCTCCAGCTAAGTCTGAACTCAACAAGCCTTCAAGTCAACCTGACTGCCACAGTCTAGCCTAGTCTGTTCTCTGGCTTCCACTGCTGGGAGTCAGTGTGGGTGTGTGGCATCAGGGAGAGGCGTCTGCTTCCTGGGGACACTTATAACAAGGCTGCTGGAGCTCCGAAACACTTTAATACTCAATACCAATCTCCCCAGTCTTATATTACATTAAACAGTTTATTTCAGATGTTCTCCAAAGAATGGCTCGAGCTGTACAGATCATGATCAAGTAATATAAACTCAACAAAAACTCATTGTTACTGAGTTGTAACCAACGCACAGTTGATCCTCCAGAAAGTTTTCAGAGGCTGTAAATAACATGGTAAGAAGAGAGCTCTGACTACTTAGTGGTAAGGAATTATGCTGCCAACACAAAGGTATGATGTTCAAATCCATCAATGTTCTGCAGGAGAAAGATGGGCAAGCTTTTCCTCTGAGATTTCCTGCCTCTGAAAACCAGCTGAGGGTCAGTTTTGGGTTAGTTCTGACTCATCATTACATAACAACAACAAAACAACAACAACAACAAATCACATGGGAGATTATCCCTCTTTCTTCTGTAGTAGAAGTGAACAGTTTTTGGGTTGGTAGCACAACTTCTCCCCTGACTAGACCACTGGCTCCATAATAGTAGCATAAAGGTAATAATAATGCTTGTTGTTGTTGTTGTTGTTATGTGCCGTTGAGTCGCTTGCAACTCATAGTGACCCTATGTACAACATCCCTAAACCCTGCTCTATCCTGTGCCAATCGCATTGCCTCTGACACACCCATCCCGATTACCCGAGTCACTGAATCAATCCATCTCATAGAGGGTCTTCCCCTCTTGCGCTGTCTCTTCACCCTCCCAAGCATGATGTCCCTCTCCAAGGACCTGTCTCTCCTTACAACATGTCCAAAGTATGTCAGACGAAGCCCCAGAATCCTTGCCTCCAAGGAGTAGCCTGGTTTAACCCTCTCCAGGATGAATCTGTTTGTTTTCTTGGCAGTCCACGGTACATTCAATACTCTTCTCTAGCACCACAGCTCAAAGGCATCAATTCTCCTTCTATCCTCCCTAGTCACTGTCCAACTCTCTGATGCATAACAAGTGATTGCAAAGACCATGGCCTGTAGCAGGTGCACCTTAGTCTCCAGAGAGACACCGTTGCTCTTGAGTACTTTAGAGAGGTCCCTAACAGCAGACGTTCCCATCGCAAAACATTTTTTTATCTTCTGGCTGCTGGTGCCAAGAGTGTTGACCGTGGAGCCGAGCAAACTGAAGCTGTGAACAATCTCAATCCATCCATCCTGATGCTACCAATTGGTCCAGTGGTGAGAATCTTTGTCTTCTTGACATTGAGCCTCAGTCCATACTGAAGGCTGCAGTCCTTGACCCTCTGCAGCAAGTGCATGAGGTCCTCCTCAGTTTCAGCAATCAGGGTTGTGTCATCTGCATAACGCAGATACTGATGCCACACTTCTCCTCATAGAGCCCAGCCTCTCGGTCATCTGCTCTGCATACAGGTTGAAAAGGTATGGAGATAGAACACATCCCTGGCGTACACCCTTCCCAATTTTCAACCATGCGGTGTTATCCTGTTCTGTTCTGATGACTGCCTCTTGGTCCAAGTATAGGTTTCTCATTAGCACGATTAAATGTTCTGGGATTCCCATTCTTCTCAGAGTCAGCCACAGTTTGTTATGACCACACAGTCCAATGCCTTTGCATAATCAATGAGACAGAGATAGACATTCTTCTGGTATTCCCTGCTTTCAGCTAAGATCTATCTAACATCAGCTACTTAGATTATTAAAATCCAGAAATACTGCTAATACATTCAGGACTGAAAATTAGTGGGCTTCAGTGGCCCATTTTGATGATGATTATGATGTTGGTGTTTTTTTTTTATAAATTCTTTTTTACTAATTACTAATTTCTATTTCATTAAATCATTATGATCACTTCTTAATTATTGTAACTAAAATCAGCACATTAGATTATGAGCCACAACATTTGCTGCTTTTGGGAAATGCTTCATTATTTTCATCTTGTTATTTTTAGTAGAGAGGATCCCACTGAGAGTGCTATATAGTAAGTTTTTCCCTCTAAGTAATTTAGTTCAATTTATCAGTCTGTTCTGGACTGAAGTCTTTGTTGTGCTAGGTACCGCTGGGGCTCAACAGATACTTGGGGATCCTCAAAACTCACTGACTAGTCTGTTGTTATTGCTGTGTGCCACTGAGTCAGATCTGACTCACAGATGGTCCTCCAGCAACTTTTCAGAGGCAATAAATTGCACTGGAGGAGACTGCCCATCATTCTCCTGCAGGGAAGCTAGTGGATTTGAACTATGTACTTTTGGGATTACAGTGCAGCTTCTTACCAGTAGGCCAGTCGAGGCATTAGGAATGCAAATAAGCACCACACATTTTGAAAAGTCTTATAACAATCACTTTCTTCAAGGACTGGCATATCTTCACACCATGCCTGCAAGTATGTGAGACGAAGTTGTGTCATTCTTCCTTCTAAGGAGCATCCCTGGTTTTTTCTTTCAAGATAGAACTGCCCCAAAGGGTTTCCAAAGCTGTAGTCTTTATGAAATCAGACTGCTACATCTTTCTCCTGCAGAGCAGCTTGTGAGTTTGAAACTGGCAACCTCTTGGTTAGCAAGTAAGTACTTAACTGCTGTATTACTAGCGTCCTCTAAAGTAATGCATACTTTGTTCAACTGATTAATATGTCTGCATTAATTCCCTGTGGCTGTTATATTATCACAAATTTGTCATATTAAAACAACTCCCCCCTCCCACCACCCCAGTTCTGGAAGTCTTGAAATTCTGGAAGACTTGAAGTTCTGGAAGTACTGAAATCAGTATCGTGGGGCCAGAACCAAGAGCTGTATCACTCTAAAGGGTCTAGGGGAGAATCAGCTCCTTGCTTCTCCCACTTCTGAAGGTTGATGGTCTTCCCCTATCTGCAACAACTCCAGCATCTTCTAGTCTCTCTTTGTTTCCTCCTTTGTCTGTGAATTGCCTCTTACAAGGACATTTGTGATGATGTTTAAGATCCACCTGATAATCCACCTAATAATTTTTCCATTTCAAGATGTTCAATATACATTTTCAATGACTCTCTTCCCAAATAAAGACACATTGACAGGTTCCAGGGACCGTTGCTGTTGTTAGGTGCCATCAAGTTGACTATAACTCATAGCGACCTGATGAACAACAGATCTGAACCCTGTCCTGTCCGTGCCTTCCTCATCATCTGTCAGGCTCAAGCCCATTGTGGAAGTCACTGTATCAATCAATACATATAATTTGAGAAGTGAATTGAAAAGTTTCTCTATTGAGAAATGGAGAGAATGAGAGGGTCTTCCTTCCTTTCAATGATTCTCTACTTTTTCCAGCATATTCCTCTCTCCAAGGGCTGGTTCCTCTTGAAAACATGACCGAAATAAATGAGACAAAGTGTCACCATCCGTGCCTTGAAAGGGCTCTCTAGTTGCAACTCCTCTAAAATGCTTTGTTAGTTCTGTACTTGAAATCTTTTTTTAGGGGTCAGGTGGCATATTGTGACCTACTGCAACATCTCAAAACTTTACCCCTTCTTACACCTCCCAGCCTTCCTGCAGATAGGGCTCTAGCTGCCTCTTCTCTTGGGATTCTTGATACATGGTGAGGTGCCCCAATGCTTGATGCTCAACCACAAACAATACATGCAATACAGAGACCAGAGAAACCATTCTATTCGCCTTAAAGATATTCTTCAAGTAAAAGTAAAAGGCACATCCTGGATTTCTTAAACTACCACCAAGTTCCCTGGGGAAGATCCTGTACTCACGTCATGGAATTCAAAGAGAAATACCGACTGGCCACAAATTGGGTTTAGCCCACAAGACTGCTTTCCTTGGAGGCCAAGAAAAGAAAGTGATAGAAACACTGCCCAAGAATGATTTTATTTAGAGCACAGTAAGCACCAAATTACCACCCACCTGTAGTCCTCTCCTCTTCTCTTGGCCTTTGCCAGAACCATTCTATGCATAATGAACAGCTATTTTCCTGCTGCCTGTAGAAGGGCACAATCCTGTCCCTGCTTGACCTGCAGCCCACCTTTCTATCACCAGTGCACCATCTCCATCCCATCAATTGTAAGCAGCAAACATCTGCGTTAACCATGATAGAGAAGGCGTTCTGGTGGCGCAATCCATAGTGAGTTGCACTGTTAACCCAAGGTGGTGCCTCTCTGGTGGTCTGAATCCACCAGAGGCTGAACAGGAGAGATGGGAAATCTCCTCCCATGTGATTTATAGCCTCAGAAACCCGTAGGAGGGTCAGTTATTAGTTAGCTCCAACTTAATGGCCTTGAGATGGTGGGCCAGAGAGGAAGTTCCAGTGGTACAGTCTATGTCAGATTGCATAGCAAACTCCAAGACTACATGCTTCTAGAGATTTGCATCTGTCAGTGGCTCCTCAGGAGAAAAAGATGGACAGTTTCTTCCCATTACCATCTACAGTCTCAGAAACCCAATGTAAGTGAGAACAATTTGAGTCAGGGTCACTATGAGTCACAGATTCAGTGAGTGTGAGTTCGAGGTTTTCATGTGCTAGACACTCTGTTCAACACATTATGTGGTGGCTGCTGCTGCTAACTGCAGTCAGGGCTTCCCCATGATGCATTGCTGAATAAGACACTGTGATCCCATTGAGTTTTCATGGTCTAATTCTCAGAAATGCACTGACAGGCTTTTCTTCTTCATCTTAGTCTGAAAATGCCCTGGAAGCTGCTAAGCATCCTAGCAGCATGTAAGCTGCCACAGACAGATGGGTGGTAGCTATGCATGAAGTGCCTTAGCTGGGAATTAACTGAATTTGGCTCATCCACATGGATGGTGAGAACTCTTCCTCTCTACCACCAATGCCCTCTACCTTCCAGCACATGGTAGAGCTTAATAACCGGTTCTGAATGAAGACAAACAGGCCTACATTCTACAAGCCAGGAGTTAGTCACCCTAATGTGTCCAATAGTAAATATTTTCAGACTTGCAGGCCATAGAGTCTGTGGGTGGACTCACCAACCCTGTCATTTTAATATGAAAATAACCCCGTAGTCTGTTCTTAAATAGTCTATGCTTGGTGCCAGCAGCTAGGAGATTGGGATATGGATAGCATTGGGAAAGGCTGCTGTCAGGGGTCTCTCCAAAGTCCTGAGGAGTAATGATGTCAGTCTAGAGACTAAAGTGTGCAGATTCAAGACACTGTCTTTACAATCAACTGCAATGCATCTGAAATCTGGACAGTGAATATGGATAACAGAAGACAGATCCATGCATTTGAGGTGTGGTGTAGGAGTAAAGTAAAAATATTCCATGGACTGCCAAAAGAACAGGTAGGTATTAGAGAAAGTGCAATCAGAATGTCCCTTGAAGGCAAAGTTGGTGAAGCTTTGTCTCACATATTTTGGGCATGTTGTTAGGAGAGGTTATTTCTTGGAAAAAGGGCATTATGCTTGGAAAGGCGAAGGATTAGCAAAGGAGAGGAAGACCCTCAATGAGATGGACTGATACAGTGTCTGTGGCAATGAACTCAAATGTGTTGAGGATGATGTTGATGGTGCAGGATAGGATCTCTTTTGGGGTTGCTCAAAGGTGTACTAGATTCGATGGCATTTAACAACCACAAGAGTTCTTCAACAGGGAGGTCCAGTGGTGGTGTCATGGGGAGCTGAGCTGCTAGCCCAAAGGTCACAGCCCTCCACAGTTCTAATACATTAGGAGCTTGTAGAGTCAAAGATGAGCAATTTCCCCCTGAGCGATTTACAGCCTCACACACCTGGAGAAAGGTCAGCCAAGAGTCGGTTCCAACTCTACAACAAAGAGTTGAGTGATTCTTAAACAAATAGGCATAGCTGTGCTCTTCCAATAAAACTTTATTTACAGAATAAAGTTTAATTACACTTGTTGACCTGCAGGACAGATTCGGACTTATTCTTCCACCGGAAAAAGTTTAAACATTTTTAGTGTAAAGGCAACTTTAGGTTTGCTTTCCATTATTAACTTTCAAAGTGAGTTTCTTGATATAAAGCTCCTTTTCAGGCACTCACTAGGTTTATATATTTTTAATAAAACTTGGGTTTTTAGCTTCTTTTTAAGAGACTCCCATTTCCTCCATGATTCTCAAGCTGTGTCAAACAATAGAGGTAATAATATCTTTTCCTTTGCTAAATGTAAGTTGCCAACCAAAACTCAAATTTATCATATGAAGCTCCTATAACTGAAGTTTAGAAGTCTTTCCTAGGGCACTGGATTGGTTTTGAATTGGCAGAAATGCCAGGCTTGAGGAAATGATGGGAGAATCTATTTATAGTCCATGCGTATTAGCACACATTTGCTGTGAGTTTAACAGGAGTCATGTGCTGAGCTGGAATGGTGGTGTTGGTGAAGACTACTGAATTCATCATAGACCCCCCCCAAATAATGAACAAATCAGTCAAAGAAGAAAAACAATCAGAATGCGCCTTAGAAACAAGAAAGATGAGACCTTGTGTTGTTCAGTTTAGACATATGAGGCAGCCACCAGTTTCTGGAAAAAGACATTTTCTTTGGTAGAGTGTAGATAAAAAAGGAAAACTCTCCACAAGATAGACTGATACAGGGTTTCAACACTGAGATAAAACACAGAAATGATTGTGAGATGGCACAGGACTGGGCAGTGTTTTGGTGCTCCCCACAAGTTCACCATGACTCAGCCTTAATTTGATGACATCAAACAACAGAGGCATACAGAATATATTAGAGAAATTGGATTATACCTGACCATTTAGGATGTTGTGGCTGGCAAAAAACTTTAAGGAGGGAAGTAGCATGGTAAGAGTGTGTGAAACAATTTAAAACTTACTGCTATTGGGTTTTGTATTGCTATTGGAAAAGATTCATTACTGTCCCTCTAGAGGGTTTTTCAGATTACCTGGGAGATTACCATCTCTCTTCCTCAGAGTAACTGGTGGATATGAACTGTGTACCTTTAGGTTGGCAGTACAACTCTTTACTACTAAACCACTAGAGCTCCCTCCTTAAGTGCTCAATGAGATTAACTGGGGAAGTATCTGAAGTTCCTGCTGGCAATGGTTCTCAAAGCCTGTAAGAATTGGCCACTAAGCTTTTACAATTATGAATGTGTGGGCCCTATTTCAAACTAAACCAGAGCCTCTGAGGATGGAGCACTGTATTTTTACAAAGCTTCCCACGTAAGTCTACTGTTAAAGTATTCTTTTATTTTGAATAAAACAGCTTTCATGAAGTATAATTGGCATAAAGTAAATTGTACATACTAAAACTGTGCAATTTGATGTCTTGACACATGTAAATACCTGGGACACTGTCACGACAAACAGGAAGACAAGCATATCCATCACCCCTGAGAGTTTCTATGTGTCTTTTTTTAGTTCCTCCCTTTACACAGTTTTGAGAACCTTGATTAAGAGGTCTTTTGGAATATCACAGTCTTTTATGCATAGAGTTTGGCGAGATTTTTAGATTTCTGGGTTTCATTAACTTTGCAAAATTACTCTATTTTTCTGTGCTTTTATCTCTTTGGGAATTCCATCAAATGTAGTTAGAAGACTTAAAATTGCCTTGTTGCTCAATAACATACTTTTTAAAAAATCCCATTTTGGATAGTTTAATATTGTTGTCTTTAATTTTGCTAACATTTCTTCTGCAATTTTTGGTATGCCATTAATCACTTCTAGTGCATTTTTCTTTTCATGCACTGTAGATTTTTCACTCCTGATGTGGACCTTTTTAATATATTCCATGCCTCTACTGAACTTTTTGAATCCAGTTCAAAAGGGAATGCAGTGATAATGATTGTTTTAATGTCCCTGCCTGCTCATTATAACATCTGCGAAGTTTTGATTTCCCCCCTTCCCTCTTCCTAATTATGGCCTGTGCTTTCTTGGTTCTTTGCCTGTCTGGTCAAATCTTTGATTGGATATGAGACATTCAGAACTTTCTCTTTTTTGGGTGACAAGTATTTTTGTCATTCATAAATATTCTTGAGTTTTGTTCTGGGATGGAGTTAAGTTGTTTGGAAATCATTTGATCCTTTTGTATCTTGCTCTTGGGATTTAATAGGAAAATCTGGAGGGCTTCTCATTCTAGAAAAAATGGTATCTCACTCCCTGAGTTCTCTACCCATTGCATGAACTGTGAGATTTTTCCATATTGGCTAGTGGGAGTTGGCATTTTTCTCAACCCTGTATGAATGTGAGCACTGTCCTCTTTAATCATTTGTGATAGTCCTTCCCTGGCCTGGGCTAATTTGCTCTCTTGCATACACTGTTCAGTGTACTCTGCTGAATGAACACTTACAGGAATCTTCTCTGCAAATCTCCAGGTCTTCCCTTTGTACACCTCTGTTCTGTCTCCTCACCTGAAAACTCCATCAAGGTCCCATGCTGGACAATTACAAGGCTTCCCTTGCTTATTTCCGGACTCTCAGACATCATATTCTTTGCTATCTGATGGCCAGCATTTTAAAATTATTTTAAGTTGAAGTATAAAACTCAGCCCCTTTTATTTCACTTTGGCCAGATAATTTAGTCTACAATTATTCTTAACCCTTGTGTATACACGGTAATCACCTATGTAACTTTAAAAATACTATTACGTCTGTTTACTGCCCCAAATGGGTACACTGCCATTGCATTGATTCTGACTAAAATGAAATAGTAAAGAGCAACGATACGGTAAAATATTGTATAACCTGGAAGAATCGAAAGAGCATTACACTAAGTGAGTTAAGTAAGTCTCATAAGGACAAATATGGCATAAACCCATTATTGCAAAAATGGAGGGATAACTAATAAGATGTATATAAAAATCCAAAGGGGGATGGGAAATAATTGTATAAATAAAAGGTGAATAAAGGAATATGTGAAACACAATGGACATGGATAAAACACAGCATATATGAATTTTGTATGCAAATGAATATAAAATAACAAAAAAGGAAAATGTTTATGTATTTTGGTATGTGATATTTAAATGTGAAAATCTATGTAGCATACCAGTTAATCCAATTGCTATCAACCAAGAATGTATGTTGTTGTTATGTATCATCAAGTTTTCTGTGACTCAAAGCAACCCTATGTACAATAGTTCTGAACCCCACCCTATCCTATTTCATTTTGGGAATCTATCATAATTTCTTAATCCAATAATTTGTTGATTGGCATTTAGGCTGAATAATGCTGCTATGAACTTGAGTGTACAAATCTTTGTGTCTCAGTTCTATTTTCCTCGTGGTATATTCCTAGCAGTGGAATAGCTGAGTCATGTGGGATTTTTATGTTCAGCTTTTTGAGGAAACACCAAATTGCCTTTCAGAGTGGTTGTACCATTTTACAATCCCATCATCAGTGCATCAGAGTTCTAATGTATCCACAACCTCTCTAACATTTATTGCTTTCTGTCCTATTAAACTTTGCCACTGCTACTAGATGAGGTGGTATCTCATTGTAGTTTTGAATCTCTCTTATTGCCAGTGATTTTGAGCATCTTTACGAATCTGTCAGCAATCCAAATGTCTTCCTCTGTGAAAAGTTTTCCCATGTCTTTTTCCCATTTTGTGATTGGGCTATCATCAGTCTTTTCACTGAAAGCCCTGTAGTGTTCTGCAAACTTTCATTACAAGATTGTTGTCTGAGATGATATTGCCAAATGCTTTTTCCCCATTGGCAGGTTTTCTTTTCAGCCTATTGGGAAAAGTTTCTGATATGCACACAGTCTCAAACTTGAGAAGGTCCCATTTGGCCATGTTATCCTCTCCTGGTTGTGCATTTTGGGCCATATTTGCAAGCCATATACCACAGGCTAAGGCTTCAAAGTTTGGTCCCATTTTGTCTCCTATGATCTTTATAGTTTGGGCTTTACCCCTACATTTCTGATTCACCTTGAGTTGTTTTAGTGTATGGTCTGAGAAGTGGATCCTCCTTCCATTTTTTTGCAGGTAGATGTCCAGTTTTGCCAGTAGCATTTGTTGAAGTTTTTTCCCCATATGAGAAGTTTTGGTTCCTTGTCAAATACCAGTTGACCATAGCTGGTGGTTGCTGTTAGGTGCCATTGAGTCTGTTATGACTCATAGCAAGGCTATGAACAATAGATCTAAACCCTGTCCTATCCTGTTCCATCCTCACACATCCTAACACATTAGTGGCCCATTGCAGCAGTCACTGTGTCAATCCACTTGGTTGCAGGTTTTCTTCTCCTTTGCTGCCAGCTCTCTTCCAAGCATCATGATGCTCTCCAAGGAATAGCCCCTCCTAGCCACATGCCTGAAGTATGTGAGGCCAAGCCTCATTATCCTTGTCTCCAAAGAGCACCTCTCCAAGACTTATTTGCTTTTTTTTTGGCAGGCTATGGAATGTTCAGTGCTCTTCTTCAACACCACAGCTCAAAGGCATCAAATATTATTATGTAATCTCTATTCATTGTCCATCCATGAGATGCATAGCAAGTGAACAGAAATCTTAGTCTACAAACCGACATCTTTACTCCTCAATAATTTGGAGAGAGTCCTAACTGCAGACTTTCCCACTGCAATATATCTCCTGATTTCCTAAGCTGGTACCAAGGGTAGTAATTGTGGATTCAAGTAAGATGAAGTCGTTGACAGGGTCAATCTCTTTTCCATGCATTATGATGTTGTCTATTGGTTAGTGGTAAGAGTCTTTGTTTTCTTGCCATTGAGACACAATTCATACTGAAGCCTGTATTTCTTGATCTTCTGCAACAAGTGCTTCAAGTCATCCTCATTTTCAGCAAACAAGGTTGTGTCATCTGCATAACGCAGGTTATTGATGAGTTTTCCCCTGGTCCTGATCCCACATTCCTCTTCATAGAGTCCAGCTTCTTGAATAATTTGCTAAGAATACAGATTGAATAGATATGGAGAGAGAATACATCCCTGACACTGTTCTTAATTTTAGATCATGTAGTGTTCCCTTAGGGAGCTCTGGTGGCCTAGTGGTAAGAGTCGGTGTTGCAATACTGAATTCATGCTGTTTCTCAGGAGAAGGATGGGCAATCTCCATCTATGTGGTTAATTGCCTCTGGACACCTGCCAGAGGATCAGCTATAGGTCAGTTCTGACTCAATGGTACCCAACAACACTGATCCTTTGCTCTTTTTGCACAACAGGCTTTTGACCATTGGTTTGTTGTTGAGTACCTGGAGTTGAAACTGACCTCTAGCAGGTTTTCAGAGGCAGTTAATCACACGTGATGAGATTGGCATCCTTTGGCTGGTGGACTCAAACAACAGTGCCTTCAAGATTGCAATGCAGTTTCTTGCCACTCTGAAGCTTCGTCTGACATACTTTGGGCATGTTGCAAGGAGGAACTGGTCCTTGGAGAGGGACATCATGTTTGGGAGAGTGGAGGGACGGCGCAGGAGAGGAAGACCCTCGATGAGATGGATCGATTCTGTGAGTGGAATGGTGGGAATGAATGTGTTTGAGACGGCGAGGTTGGCACAGGATAGAACGCCATTTAGGGCTCTTGTACGTAGGGTCGCTATGAGTCGCAAACGACTCGATGGCACATAACAACAACAACAGGCCACCAGAACTCTCTTGGTCTAAGTGTCTGTCATTGTATCAGCACTTCACTCTTGGTTATTAAGGTTGTGCAGAAGGTTTTCTTTGCGTAGGAGCCATGCTTATCTTTTTGGTATCAATCCAATTTTAGTTTATGTGCTGTTGAAGTGAGCACTGTGCAGTAGGTTTTAAGGTCAGGGAATGCTATGCCTCACACTTAATTTTTGTTTTTCAGAAGTGCTCTTCTTCTTTGGAGTCTCTTTCCTTTTCAAATAAAGTTGCCAAGTACCTTTTCTATTTCTTAAAAAAATTAGTTTGGTATCTGTATCGGGATCGTGTTAAATATGCAGACTGGTTTTGGTAGGATTGCCAATTTCACTATGGTGAGTCTTCCTATTCATGAAAAGAGAAGATTTTTCCATTTATTTAGGCCTCTTATTGTTTCTAGCAGTAGTGTCTTATAGTTTTTCCTTACAAAGGTATTTCATCTCTCTAATTTATTCCCAGGTGTATTAATTTATTGTTGACTATTATAAATGGTATTGCCTTCTTAAGTTTTCTTTTTCATGTTTTCTTTGTTACTGGACAGAAACCCCATCAATTTTTGTGTATTCTTATATCCTATTTCTCTGCTAAATTGGTCTATTAGGTCTAACAGGGTTTTTGTTATTGTTGTTATCGAGTTTTTAAGGTTTTCTGTGTACACTATCACATTATTTGTATATAGTAACAGGTTTACCACCTCCTTGTCAATCTAGATACCTCCTATTTAATTCTCTTGTATTGTCCTATCAATTATTTCCAATACAACACTGAGTAAGAGTGGTGAAAGTGGGCATACCTGTCTGGTCCCTGTGGGCAAGGGAAATGCCTGTAGTCTTTCTCCATTAAGAATGATAGCTCTTGGTTTTGTGTATACTTTTCATGGTGCTAAGGAGATTCCCTTCTAATTCTATTTTGTTGAGTGTTTTACAAGGAAGAGGTCTAGGATTTTTTAAAAGGCTTTTTTACATTAATTGATAGGATCATGTGATTCTTGTTCTTTCTTAATGTGATGAGTTATGCTGATTTTTTTTTATGTTGAACCATCCTTGCACATCTGTTAGAAATCTTTCCTGGTCATTATGAATTATGTTTTTAAATATACTGTCAGATTCCACTGGCCATCATTTTACTAAAGATTTTTTGCATGCATATTCAGGAGAGATAATTGGTTTGTAGTTTTCTTTGTGGCAAAGTCTTTGGTTGGTTTTAGTATTAAAGTATGTTTGCTTCATGATATGACTTGAGTAGAATTGGTGATAGTGCATCTCTGAATATTTGGTAGAAATCACCTGTGAATCCATCTGGGCCAGGACTTTTTTGGAGGGAGTCCTTTTATGAACTGCGTAATTTCTTCTTTTGTGGTGGGTTTATTCAAGTGTTCTACATCTATCAAAGTCAGTATGGTTAGGGTGTAAGTTTCTAGGAATTTGTCCATTTCCTCTAGGTTTTCAAATTTATTAGAGGTTGGCTTTTCATTTCATTAGTTCTGTTGTGATGTCATCTCTTTTATTTATTATTCTAGTTTTCTGTGTTTTCTCATTCTTTTGTTTTGTTAGGTTTGGCACTGGTTTGTCTATTTTATTGATCCTTTTGAAGAACCAGCTCCTGATTGTTGATGGTTTAAATTGTTTTTCTATCCCACTGATTTCAGTTCTTATCCTTTTCATTTCCTTTCTTCTAGAAGTTGTGGGATTAAATTGCTGTACTTTTTCAAATTGGATAAGGTGTTGAATTAGGTCATTAAGTTTGCTTTTGTCTTCCTTTTTTACGTTTGCTTGAATTAACCCCTGAGAACTTCATTAGCTGTATGTATCACACAGGTTTTGATATATTGTATTTTCATTTCCTTTGAGAAACTTTTTTTTTTAAAAATTCATTTTTTTTTTTATTCACTTTATAATTCAACATGGAGCTCTGGTGACCTACAGGCAAGAAGCTATGCTACAATCCTGAAGGCATACAGTTCAAACCCACCAGCTGCTTCTTGGGAGAAAGATGGACAATCTCCTCCCATATGATAAACTGCCTTTGAAAACCCACTGGAGGGTCAGCTATGGGTTGGTTCCAGCTTGCTAGGACAGAACAAACAACAACAACAACATAACTAAAGAGTGTTCTAACAGGATGTTATTTAGCTTCCACATGGATGGTATTTTGTCATTTATCCTCTTGTCATTAATTTCTAGTTTTTTTACAGTGTGATATGAAAAGATACTGTGTATTATTTTAATGTTTTTTTAAATTCATTCAGGCTTGCTTTGCATCCTAATACTTGATCAATTCTGGAGAATATACCATGTACATATAAAAGAAAGCATACTGAGTTTTAGTTGGGTGCAGTACCTTGACTACACTCACAAGGCTGAGTTGGTTAATTGCATAGGTGAGATCTTCTGCCATCTCTGTTAAATTTCTTTTGAGTTGACCTATCCTTTTGTGAGAATGATGTGTTAAAGTTTCCTACCACTATTGTGGTGCTTTCTATTTCTTTCTGCAATTCTGACCGTTGTTTTATGTTTTTTGCAGGTCTATCATCTGATGCATAGATGTTGACCAACGTTATGGCTTCTTGACTTTAATCTTTATATAGTGTCCTGCCTTATCTTTTATAGTGGTTTTAATCCCAAAATCTATTTTATCAGAGATTAGTACTGCCACTCCTGCTTTTCTTTTTGGACGCCATTTGGTTGATATACTCTACTCCCCCCCCCACCTTCAGCCTTTAAGTTTTAGTTTATCTTTTTTCCTTGTGTTTTATAGGCAACATATTGATGGGGTTGTTTTTTTTTTAACCCATTCTGCTACACTTTTTCTCTTAATTGCTGTATTTAGTCCATCCACATTAAGCGTGATTACTGATATTTTGCTGTTTTTCTGGTTACTACGGTCCATGCGCTTTCCTTTGGAGTCTGTGTGAAGTACTTCCCTTAGTATTTCTTGTAGAGTTGGTCTTGGTTTCACAAATTCCTTAAGCTCCTGCTTTTCTGAAAATAACTTAATTTCTCCTTATTTGTTGGACTGCTTTGTTGGGTATAGGATTCTTGGCTGGCAATTTTTGTTTCTTCCAGTCTTCTGCATTTGCCATCCCATTGTTTCTTGGTTGCTTGGTTTTTGCTGAGAAATCAGAACTTAATCTTAATGGGTTCCTCTTTGTAGGTGACTCTTGGGTGTTTTATTCCCTGGCACTTCTTTTAGTATTCCATCCTTATCTTTATTTTCAGGGAATTGAATTATAATTTGTCTTGATGTTTTTCTTTTAGGGTTAGTCTGTTTAGAGTTTGCTGAGCTTCTTGAATGTGAATCTCCTCATTCTTCATAATACCTGAGAAATTTTATTTAGTATTTATGCTATAATTTTCTTAGTGCTTTCCCTGACCACCTTGTTTTCTGGAACTCAGATCATACATATGTTGTTCCTTGTCATGCTATACCTAACGATTCTAATATTTTCTTAATTTTCCTTCTGTTTCCTCTCTGTATTTTCTTCTAGGTGCTCCCTTTGAGGTACTTGTTTTCTAGCTAGCTGACTCTGTTCCATCTCTTCTGTTCAGCTTTTTTTGGCCCTCCAGACGTTGGAAACTTCTGCCATTTTAGGCTTGATATTCTGGATATGCAGCTGAGATCTGTATAATGAATAAGGATGACAGAAAAAGAATTGATGCCTTTGAGCTGTGGTGTTGGAAAAGAGTACTGAATGGCCAAGTACATGGATGGCCAAGAGAATAAACAGATATGTCTTGGAGAGGGTGCAGCCAAAGTGCTCTTTGGAGGCAAGAATGATGAGGCTTCACTTCAAACACATATTTGGGACATATTGCTCAGAGGTGCTATTCCTTTGAGAGGGACATGATGTTGGGAAGAGTTGAGGGTTGGCGAAGGAGAGGAAGACCTCAACCAGGTGAATTAACATGGTGACTGCTGCAAGGGGCTCTTATGGGTCAAGAAGTGTGAAGATGGCACAGGACAGGACTGGGTTCAGATTATTTGTTCATAAGGTCGCTATGAGTCATACTTGATTCTACAGCACCTAACAACATTATGGATTGCATTTTTATGCATTTCTGTTATTTCTAGAACTGTGTTGGCTGCACTCTCTTGGTCTCTTGATGATTTTAAGAAATTCTTGTGTTTTCTTTTTCTCATCATTTGCCATTTCTTCCATAGTTACTCATGTTCTTCCACATTGATATATTTCTTATAGCTCCCTATCTCTGGGAATTAACTTTATTTATGGCTTCAATTCTTTCTTCCATCATTTGTATCTTCTTCAATAGCTGTTCATATAACTTCATAGAAATATATTTCTTCTATCTTCTGTCTCTGGTGTATTCATTGGGCCTGCAACATGTTGTACTTTTTTAGGAGAAAGCTTGTTCCCCACACCCCCAATGTTTGAGGCTGCCTCCTGTTTTCTTGACAGTATGTGAAGTTTTTCTTCATAAATCTATTGATTAGATGCAGACTTAAAGAGTTCCCTTTATAGGGGAAGATGACTTGCTCTACCTGGGTTCCTTCCTGGTTAAGTGTAGCAGGAAAGTTCACCTTTCCTAAGTTCCTTCAATTCCTTCAAAGTCCACAGCACAGCACTGCTAGAATCTCACCTATGTGTGGCGCCTCTCTTCTAAAGTCTATTGTTGTCCTTGGTGGTTGGTAGCACAACTTGTGACTAGCTTCCCCAACTGATTCCCTTTCAAGGGAGGGTCAGTTCTGCCCATTTCCAGCTGGATCTTAAGGCAAGAAGATTGGGGATCTCTTCCAAGATTGTGTTTCTGTAGCTAAATCTCTTTGCCATTTGCTACATTATATATTATTATAAT
>NW_006399932.1:6027021-6031982 GCF_000299155.1 Elephantulus edwardii | reverse complement strand
GTATTTGGATTTTTAAAAATGGGATAGTAATAACATGAGTAATAATATAGTAAATAGAATGATAATGTGCTAAATGTCTACTTCAATAAAATTCCTTCCAAGAGACCCCAGAATAAGGAAAGCACTTCTGAAAACCAAAAAAGAAGTTGGCTACATGATCTCAAAACCTACTACACAGCAGTAGTAGCCAAAACAGCTAGTACTAACACAGGTACATAGGCCAATGGAACAGAACTGAGAACACAAACATCCATCTATAGTCAACTGCTATGTGACAAGGAAATAAAACATATCAAATGAGAAAATGACAACTTCCGGCAAAACTGGAATGCCACCTGCAGAAAGCTGAAACAGGATCCACATATCATACCATGCTCAAAAATCTACTCAAGGTGGATTAGAGACCTAGAAATGAAGCCCCGAAACATAAAGTTCATAAGAGACAAACTGGGATCAAGCTTAGACGGCCTAGTCTATGGTATAAAGAGACTGCCAAATACAGCCAGAAATGCACAATCTGGAGAGGATATAATTGATGAATGAGACCTTCTAAAGGTCTCTGTGTGCATGAAAAACATTTTCCAACAGAGTGAAAAGAAAAGCTACTGACTGGGAAAAAATATTTAGCAATGCCACTTCTGACAAGGGTCTCATATCAGAAGTATACAGAATCCTATAGGGTATTCACAAGAAAAAGATGGATAACCCAATTACAAGATGGGCAAAAGACATGGAAAGACTTTACACAGAGGAAGATATTCAGATGGCCAACAGACACATAAAGAAATGCTCAGAATCACTGGCAATAATCTCACCCCAGTAGCAGTGGCAAAGTTTTACAGGACAGAAAGTAATAAATGCTGGAGAGGATGTGGAGAGATAGGAATGCATAGACACTGCTGGGGGGATTGTAAAATAGTAAAACCACTCTGGAAGGCAGTTTGGTGTTTCCTTAAAAAGCTGAACATAGAAATTTCATATGACCCAGCTATTCTACTGCTTGGAATATACTGAGAAAATTAGAATTAACTTACAAAGGAGACGTGTACACCAGCATTCATAGCAATGTTATTCACCATCACAAGAACATGGAAATGGCCAAAAGGTCCAGCCACATCAAATGGATTGAGAAATTATGGTATATTCACATGATGAAACACTATGCAGCATGCAGGAACAATGATTTGAAGAATCGCTAGATAACTTGGGAGGGACTAGAAAGCATTATGCTAAGTGAACTCAATCTCATAAGGATGAGTATTATATAAGATCATGATCATAAAAACAGAATGATAACTAATAAAATGTGAAAGAGGATCCAAGGGGGGGTAGGAGCAGTGGGATGAGGCTGGATAGGGAGATAATCATAGGGTCACACAATTTGATGGGTAGATAGAGGGATGGGTAAAAACAATGGGAAAGATTTTATATGAAAAATAATATATATATATGAACTTTGGTATGAAAAATAATGTATACGAACTTTGTTAAGTGAACCAGTATAAAAGAAAAAAATTATTTTAAAAAATTCTTTCCAGAAGAAGCTGAATAGAAGGTTTCAAAGGGCAGCTTGGGAAGACAAAGCAAAATATTATAATTAATTGTGCAAGTAGCTGGGTTTGAAAGTCAAAAGTGCTGAACTCACTTGGCATTTCTTAAGCTAAAGGAACTAAAGAACAAATTCAAGTTGCAAGCTGCAATATTTAAGGATGCTATGGACTGAATACTGAATGATCTAGGAAGCATTAAAGGAAATGAAAGGAGTATACAGAGTCACTATACCAGAAATAATTGGCTGACACAGAAGAATTTCATATGAAACATATGATCAAGAGACAATTGTGATGAAGGAGGAAGTTCAGGCTGCTCTGAAGGACTTGGCCCCAAGAATTGATGGAATACCAATTGACATATTTCAACAAACAGATGTTGCCTAGATGTGCTCAACAGTTTGTCTTAAGAAATCTGGAGTACAACTACCTGGCCAACTGACTGGAAGACAGCCGTATTTATTCCCATTCCATAAAAAAGGTGACCCAACAAAGTATGGAAATTATAGAATAATATCACTAATATCACACACTAGCAAAATCCTGCTGAAGATTATCCAAAATCGACTAGAACAGTACATTGACAGAGAACTATCAAAAATACATGCTGGGTTTAGAAAAGGCCATGACACTAGAGACATTATTGCCAATGTCAGATGAATCACAGCAGAAAGCAGAGTACAGAGTGTCTGTCTGTGTTTCACTGACTATGCAAAAGCATTTGACTGTGTGGATCACAGGAAATCGTGGTTAACTGTGAGGAGAATGGGAATACCAAAACACTTGATTGTGCTCATGCGAAACCTATACTTGTACCAGGTAGCAGTTTTCAGAATAGAGCAAGGAAACACTGCATAGTTCAAAATCAGAAAAAGAGCATATCAGGGATGTGTCCTGTTTCCATAACTTTTCAATCTGTGTGCAGAACAGATCACTCGGGAGGCTGGACTTTATGAGGAGGAATGTGGCATCAGGATTGGAGGAAGACTTACCATCAATCTACATTATGAAGATGACACAACCTTGCTTGCTGAAACTGAGGAGGACCTGGAGAGCTTGCTGTAGAAGGTCAAGGACGGTTGTTTTCAATATGGATTGAAGTTCACTATCAAGACGACAAAGATTCTTAGCACTGGGCCAAATGGCAGCACCATGATTGATGGAGAAGAGATTGAGGTTGTTAACAATTTCAGCTTTCTAGACTCCACAATCAACATTCCTGGTACCAGCAGTCAGGAAATCTAAAGACGAATTGCACTTGGAAAATCTTCTGTCAGGGACCTTTCCAGAGTACTGAGAAGTAACAATGTCAGTCTAGAGACTAAGGTGAGCCTGATGCAGGCCATGGTCTTTGCAATTACTTGTTATTCATCAGAGAGCTGGACAATGACTAAGGATGACAGAACTAATGTCTTTGAGTTGTGGTGCTGGAGAAGATTCTTGAATAGAACATGAACCACCAAAGAAACAAAAAAGTCAGTCGTGGAGAGGGTTAAACCAAGTTTTTCCTTATAGACCACGATTTTGAAGCTCTGTCTCATATACTTTGGGCACAGGGTCAAGTGGGGCCAGTCTGAGAGAAAGACATCATGCTCAGAAGGGTAGAGAGACAGTGCAGGAGAGGAAGAACCCAGATGAGATTTATTGATACAGTAACTGAGGCAATGTGGGTAGGTGTGTTGAGTCAGTGAGACTGGCTCTGGACAAAGTAGGCTACAGGGCTGTTGTACATAGGGTCTCTGTGAGTTGTAGGTGACTTGCCGGCACATAACAACAACAACAACGATATATTGGTCTTAATGAACACTCTTGCAGAGCTGGCTTTATTATGCTAATTAGTATCTGATAAATTAGTTAGCAGCTAATTATGAGTATCGCTATGTTTTAAGGTCATACTACACATTGTATAACTTATTTTCAGAATAGTGTGACAAAATAGTTAAGTGCTGGTTACTAACCAAAAGTTCTGAATTCCAATACATCTGCTTCTTTGAGAGAGAAAGATAGGGCAATCTGTTTCCATAAAGATTACAACTTTGAAAAAATAATGGGCAATTTTACTCTGTTCCATTGGATTATTATGAGTAGGAAAAAACTTAATGGCGATGGAATAAAATCTACAGAAAGTATAACTGTTTTACTGGAGAGATGAGCGTATTTAATGATTTCCTTGAGCACTCTAAGTTTTTAGCTGGGTTCAGAATCACCCTCCATTAACAAAAGGTTATGTTTGAAACAGAATAGGCCTTTTTGGGTCCCTGCTGTTCCCTTATGTACAATTAGATGTAATGTGATTAGTGTTTCTGACATGAATCCAACCAAGATGTTTATAAACTCTGTACAAAGAACTTGGCTCTCCCAGTAGAGACTTTCCTTCCATGTACTGGTTATCTTCCAGAATCTACACCGACTTTTTGCTCAGAAAGAAAGTATGAGAGGATGATTTTAGGTCTATATCAAGCAGGGTGGGACAATTTTGAGAATAATTTTGTCCCTATCCTTGGTGGCACAGTGGTTAAAGTGTTCAGTTGATAACCAGTTTGAACTTATCTGTTACTCCTTGGTAAAAAGACTTACAGCCTTGGAAATCCCATGAGGCCATTCTGATCAGAAGAATTAATGCCTTTGAGTTGTGGTGCTAGAGAAGAGTCTTGAACATATCATGGGCTGCCGAGAAAACAAATAGATCTGTTTGGAGAGGGTGAAACAAAGTTTCTCTTTGGAGGCTAGGATTTTGAAGCTCCACCTCACATACTTTGGGCACATGACCAGGAGGGAATGGTCCTTGGAGAAGGACATCATACTTGGAAGGGCGGAGGGACAGCACAGGAGAGGAAGACGCTGATAGAGATGGATGATACAGTAATGAGGGCACTGGGGGAGGTATGTTGGACTCAGACTGGCTCAGGACAGGGAAGGCTTTAGAGCTGTTGTACATAGCGTCGGTATGAGTTGCAGCTGACTCGATGGCACATAACAACACCAACATTCTGTCCTGTCCATTAGGGCTAGTGTGCAGAGTTAGAGTCAATTGAACAGAAGTGAGTTTGGTTTGGGTATCTGCTTCTTTTTCCCCAACTTGTCTTTGGATATTTAGGGTTCAGACAGAGAAGAATTCTCTTTTTCCTTGCTTTCCTTCCTTCCCCTTCATGCTTCTGCCCGTTTCCCATAATTAGGTACCTTAGGGTTTGCAGCACATCTCCTTATCTACTGGACCATTAAGGTGGGGAAATCACAAGGTTTATTTTGCTTGTTTCCAGACTCTCAAACATCACATTCTTTATTGTCTGATAGTAGCTGTCTAATTCTTGGTGTGACCTATTAGAAACTAAGAATCTAGGAAAAGTATGAAACAGATCTTGTATTTTCTATTTGATCCAAGGCTGAAGTTGGCCAAACTGTCAAAGAGTG
>NW_006399932.1:5883377-6026921 GCF_000299155.1 Elephantulus edwardii | reverse complement strand
CCAAACTGTCAAAGAGTGGCATAGAAGGTGATTAGTTTGCACAGATGTCTAATAGACATTCTTCTCATCCCTGGAGTCCAAGCTGCTCCTCTCACTGAAAAGTGGGGTCTAGTTTCCTTGCCTTTGTATCTAGGTTGGTCCTTTGATTACTCTTGGCCAACAGGACATGGCACAAGAGATACTATAAGACTTATGACGCAGGTCAAACAACAATGACAACAGCAGCAAAAATCCATACTGGACTTAATCGATACTCTTACAGGGCACCCAATGAAGAACTGATGCATTTGAGTTGTAGTGTTGGCAAAGAATCTTAAGTATACCTCGTAATTCCAAAAGAACAAATCTATTTTGGGATGAAGGATAGCCAGAATAGTCCTTCAGAGAAAGGAAGGGAAGACCTCATTTCATATATTTCAGGCAGGTGATGAAGAGAAGCCAGGCCCTAGAGAAAGATATGATACTTGGAAGAAAGAGATTGACAGAGTGACTACACCACTGGGCTTCAGCATAGCAGTGGTAAAGTTGACACAGGACTGAGCAGTGTTTGTGTTGTACAAAGAGTTACAATATGTTGAAGCCAATTTGACAGTGCTTAACAATAACAATGATAATAATAATAACACAGGGGTAGATTGGGGCTTAGACTTTAAGAGGTCTAAGCCACTGTGTGGAGAAGGAGAGGGAAGTTTCAAGAAGACAGAGAAAGAGACTATGGAGTATGAGAGAAAGACTGGGATCGGGGGATCAGCCTCGGCAGCCCCAAGACATTCCAGTCACAATAGCTGGGCTGCCAGGCCTGTGATCAAGGCAAGTTACACCTCAAAGTCTGGCTGTGAATGGTGGGCAACTGGTGGAAAACAGTGTTGAAACCCTCAGAGTGGAAAGACTTCAGTCATCAACAATCATTGTATTGTTGTTTATTCATTCTAGAATGGAAAGTACTCTTCAAACATTGCTAAATGTGTACACCTACAACAGATGGAGCCAAACTGTTCTTGCAGTAAACATGCTGGTGTCCACAGCATTCAGATCAGGTTAGGTTCAGCCCCTCACAGGACAGTATGATCCTATTTGGCTGGTACATACACACCCTCCCTCCCACACACCCCCCAATATAACTTTATAGGCAGCTGTAAACTGAGATGTGTCTATTTGAGTCATGAGAACTTGGCTTTATGCAAAGTGGCATGTAATGTTTCTACTTTCCTTTTTGAGGACTTTCTTTTAAAAATATTGTGGTGAAATTTCCGTAACACAAAATTAAACATTTTTAAGGTGCACAAATCTTTGAGGCTCATTTACAATTGTATCATGTGTAAGTATTTCACTCCTTTAAATAATGGGCACTATTACATTGTGTGTATATACCATGGTTTCTTTATTTGTTCGTCTGTTGATGGACACTTGAGTTGATGTTTCTACTCCTTATTTCACAGGAGGAAACCTCTCCAGAAGCCTGTATTGCAGACTAGGCTGGTGCAAATGCTTCTTTTGACCAGTCACTGCCAGAGGGAGCCAGGAGCCAGAAAGAGGAGGAATGAGAGGCGAGGGGGAGAGAATAGAGAATATCTGTCCAGATTTACTTACTCGGAGGGGAAGCTCCAGTGGAGTAGTATGTAGCATGTCGCACTGTTAACCACAAGGCAGAACATCTCAGATTGTTTGGATCCATCAGGACCTCTGAGGGGAAAATCTGGGCAGTCTCCTCCCATTAAGCTTTACTACCTAATTACCTGATGGAGAGTCCTGATGAGTCAGAACTCATCATCATTGCTGATTCCACAGCAATGCTTACTGAGGATTTTTTGAGAGTTTTCCCCCTCAAAGGTTAACAGTACACGTGCACCTCAGTCAGAATTGCCAGACTTTATACTTATCACCAGAAAGCCTATACTACCGATGGCTTTGAAATTAGCTTCTTCATTTACACATCTCTCCCTTCCTGCCAAAATAGACTTTAAACACACTCTCGGGCAAAAAACTAAACAATAACCCACAGCCTACACAGAATGCTGCACTCAACATGACAGAAAACTGTCATTGAGTTAACTCAGACTCATGGCAACTCCATATGCGTCAGACAGAACCGTGTTCAGCAGGCCTTTCCACAGCTGATTTTTCTGAAGCAAATTCTTAGGTATGTTAGGGTGATCAGACCTGCCTGCTGGTTAAGAGCTGGACACTTAACTCTTTGTTCTCCCAGGAATCTTAGCATTGTGGGGGCACAGTAATATTTGTTGACTTAAGCAGTGACTAGGAGAAAAAGCCTTAAATGAATAACTTGTGACAGAAGGAGCCAGATCCTTTGATGGAAAAACTATATATGC
The DNA here is from genome assembly GCF_000299155.1 of Elephantulus edwardii. NCBI lineage: Eukaryota > Metazoa > Chordata > Mammalia > Macroscelidea > Macroscelididae > Elephantulus > Elephantulus edwardii. The sequence continues at coordinate 6,024,591 of NW_006399932.1, read as the reverse complement.
AGGATGTCAACTGCTTTGGGGAGCCATTTGCCGGGAGTCTTCTTATACCGTAGAAGTTACTGAACTGCCAGCCGACAGCAATGTCAGAGGGGGAGCCTCCCAGTTGTCACTGATTCCACATAAACCTTTTTCCTTCTTGGTGCAGCAGCCAAATTATAGCTCAAGCAAAAAGCATAATTATATTCCTAAAGGCCAGGGGTAGCTGCTGAAAATACCCTCACTATGAATAAAACAACAACAGTAAGATAAAGTAGGATTACCCATCATGCACTGGGAGGCAAGGCGTGTTAGAAAATGATTTCACATTTGTTGTCTCCTCCACAGTCTAAAAATATTAGTTAAATAGTGCTCTAGCTGATTGACACATACGGTTAAGTCTAACATATTTCCATTTGTATTTACTGATGTTAATTCTCTCTAACACACACACCTCCCGCCTACACACACCCATATTCATATTCACATCCACATTGATGCAGAGAGCCTTATCACTCTGCTAGTACTGTTCTTAGATGCTGTTGAATCAGCTGCAACTCACAGAGATCTTACCTCTTAGACCTATTTTGTTAGAACAAAATACTGCTCTGTCTTGCAAACCTCACAATTACTGCTCTATTTCAGCCTGCAGTTGTAGCCACTGGGTAAATCCATCTTATTGAAGCTCTTCCTTTCCCCCCTCCCCTTTCTGATTCTCTGTTACCAAGCACAATGTCCTTCTCCAAGGACTGATTTCTCCTAATAACATGTCCAAAGCACTTTTCATCCTTGTTTCTTAAAAGCATTCTGGATATATTCCTTCCAGGATAGCTCTGTTACTGGGTTCAGTTCTCCATGGTATACTTAACATTCTTTATCAACAACATAATTCAAATACATCAACTCCTCTTTGTTCTTCCTTATGCATCATCCAGCTTTGATACAGCTGAAGATAATGGAATCAGAGACACTCTAGTTCTGAAGATGCCATTTTTTCCTCAGCCTTTATAGAGATTCTTTGCAGCAGATTTTCCCAATGCAATATGTTATTCAATTTTCTGTCTTCTGCATCTTTGGGTGTTAACTGTGGATCCAAGTAAAATGAAATTCTTGATAATTTCAATTTCTCCTTAGTTTATTATTATGCTGCTTATTGGTCCAGTTGTGAGGGTTTTTGTTTTCTTTGTGCTAAAGTATAGTCATTATGAGTTCATATGGACTTGATGTCCATGGGTTTAGCTTTGCTACATCCTACTTCATACAGCCTCACCTCTCTGATTATTTGCCTATCTATAGATTCAATAAATATGGTGAAAGTCTACAGCCCTGAAGTATACTTTTCTTGATTTTAAATCATTCAAAATTGTTTTCTTCTGTTCACACAACTGCCTCTTATTTCCTATAAATTGCCAACAAGTTCTTGCCATTAGGTCTGGTTAAGAACAGGCTTCCTCTCAAAGGATCACAAATTTAAGAACAGAATGTGTTCACCAGTGTATGTTTGTATATATATATGCAAGGTTCATGGCAAAATTCAACTTGTGTGTTCGGGGAGGTTGTTGCTGGGTGCCCTCACATTGGTTCCAACTCATCTATCTTATTCAGTGTCATTTTCAAAATTATGGCTGTGTCTGAGTTCATTGTTGTAGTTATGGTGTCATATCAACTTGTTCTTTTTAATTGACACCTCTACCAAATACAAGATCTTTCTCCAGGAACCAGTCCTTCCTGATAAGATGCTCAAAGATGGTGAGAAGCCTTCCTCTCCTACTATCCAAGGAGCATGCTGGCTAAACTGCTTCCAAGATAGAGTTAGATGTTCTTCATGCAGTTCATGGCTTACTTGTTATCCTTTGCTAATACCACAATTCAAAGGTATCAGTTCATTTTCAGACGTCTGTACTCATGCCTAACTTTCACATGCATGTGAGGTGACTGAAGGGGCCTCATTAGAGGACTTCCTAAAAGTGCTGAAGAGCACAGTTGCTACTCTGAGGACTAACAATGTTGGGAAGGTATCAAGTTAAAATTATGACCCAGGCATCTGATGGTCAGAGTTTAAACCACCTCATCTATTCAGAAGCAAAAGTAAAAATAGGAGATGAAAACCTTAGAGACCACATATGACTTAGTAAGTGAGTAAAATGTAGTTTTCTAAGTTAATTGGATTAATTTCTTACTAAGTTGTCTTAGTCAATATACTTGAAACAAGAAATTTCTAGGGAGAGAGCAATGATGGTTGGCATTCATTGGTGACATCAAAGAAGATGGAAAAAACCTCCACACCTGAACATTTATTAGCCTGGAGCCATCTGTTGAGGGAACTGCAGCTCTACAAAACCCCAGTATTTTTTTAGGACATCACAGCTTTATAGCAAAAGTTAATTCATGCCTGTGAGTCAGGATGTTGTCACTGAATGTATCTCCTGAGAAACAGACATGGAATTTCAAAGCGAGGCCATGATACCTAAGGACAGAGTGTCACAGGAAGCAGGGAGGCCCCACTTTGAGCCTCTTTGATCCCACACGCTCTTATCAGTAGGATAGAAAAAAAGGAAAGTGGCTGAATATTGGAAAAAGATTCTGTGAGATTTCTTTTGGAGCTAACTAAGCCCCAACCTTGGACACCAACTTGCCCCAACCTTGGTGCAGGTGGTGAGTGTTTCAGTAGGCTTGCCTTCAGCAGACTCCTATGAAAAGGGCCACTTGCGTCTCACCTTGACCTAAAGAAGCGAGTGGACAACCTGGGCATGTGGCCTCACAGGGTGAGGTGAAAGAGAAGAAACAGCACTGCCACCTAAAAGCATTTAAACTCTCAACAAAAGTCACTGAGTTGGTGCTGACTCCCAGAGACCCTCCAGTGAGTCTCTAAATCACAATGGAGAGAGAAAGCCCACCCTTTTCCCAGAAAGTCCTAGAGGGATTCGAATCACCAGAGCCTGGCAGCCTTTAGGTGAGCAATGAATGCAATTCCGGATGGACTATGCCATCCTAAAGAGCCGGGCGAAAATAAGTCAGCTATGGGTCAGTTCCAATTTGACACTACACATCATTATCGTCATCATCACCAACAATAGTTTGAACTACAGCAAACTGTTTTTTTTTAAAAAAAATTATTAATTTTTAAAAAATTAATTGTAATGAAAGTTTACAGAGACTTAGGGTTTCCAGTCATTCATTGTTGCACAGGAAATTGGCTTTTTAATTTTTTTTCTTCAGATCAATAACTGTCAGAATTTAAGAAGTTCATAGCTCAACTGAAATAATTTCTAGGCTTTTACACCTAATGGCGTTTCCTCTACATCAAGCTAATGAACCACATAGAAATGCAATGAAACCCTATATCTTTCTGGAGTTGGAACCAACCCATAGCTGACCTACCACTTGGTTTCCAAGGCTGGATGTAAATTGCATGAGAGGAGATTGTCCATTTTTCTCCTGTGGAGCTGCCAGTAGATTTGAACCACCAGACAGGTGTGACCACTGGGTTAAGATTGCAACACTCTATGGACTATGAGACCATAAATATCTACAGAGAATGAGTAACTTGGGAAAAATTCTTTCTTTTTTCTTTTATCACATCAACTTTGATAACTGTCTTCTAAGGACATGAGTTGATTTGCTAGACTAAGTTCTGAGAGGTCACAGAGTTGAGTAAGCCCCAACCTTGGCCTTGGCAGTTTGTAACCCAGCATTCACTCTATCATTGCTGTCTAGTCAAACTGACTCATAGCTGACCTTCCAGTTGGTTTTCAGAGGCTTTAAGGTACACGAAAGGAGACAACCCATCTTCTTCTCACAGAGCAGCTTGTGGAGTCAAACCACTTGCCTCTGGCTTGGTAATGCAACTCCTTACTCTCAAGGCCACCGGAGCTCCCACCTCACTCAGCAGGGGCGCACAACCGTGCTCAGAAAAGGTGCAGGGGGATGCTAACAGGCATGCAAAGGAAGGCAGGCAGAAGGGCTCTGAGAGCTCCAAGGAGAGGTGAGGGCTTGGCTGTGCCTGGCATTACCTGGTGCCAGAAGTGGCTGGAGAGCAGCCCTGAGGGAATGCTCTGGTACAGCGAGGAGAGAGAAGTGCGTCTGGCTGAGGAGCTTACAGAGACTGGTAACTGATGAGTGCAGAAGCACACACTTGACCATGAGAACAGCCAGGCTTATCTAGCACATGAGGAACCCTGGGGGCGTACTGGGTAAGTCTCAGCAGCTAACCTAAAAGCTGGTAGATGGAATGTGTCCAGAGGCTCCACAGCAAAAGCCCTGGCCATCTGCAACCATGAAAGTTATCACACAGGAAGTCTTGTGGTATGCCTGTTGGGTCATTAATAGCCTCTGCGAAGCAAAAGTCAACATCTATGGTGATGCCACATGGGACAGACTAGATCTGTGCTCCAGAGGGTAATCTTGCCTGTAATCTCTGTGGAGGTAAATTGCCAGGCTTTCTTCTGAACTTCCTCTGGTTGGATGTGAACTTTCAACCTTTAGGTGAATTTGCTGTTGTGAACAATCACATTGCAATCGACCAATTGCTGCCCTCCCAGCCGGTTTTCAGAGGCAGTAAATCTCATGGCCGTTGACTGCTCAACTTTTCCCTGTGTGGAGCAGCTGGCAGATTGGAACTGTGTGCCTTTGACAGCAGAATTCCTTATGGCTAGGCTACCAGAGCTCTCAGGCTAGTAGGCAAGGCAAACTGCTTGCATCACCCAGGGGCTCTTTCCTGGCAGATAGTTATTATTTTCACTGGAGGCAGCTGAAACACAGAGAGCTGAAGTGGCCCGGCCAGTGGGTTTTAATCCTGAACAGTCTGGGTCTGGACTCCATGCGCTTAACCACTGTGCTGTGCCTTCTGAAGGAGAGCCCTGTAGTGGCCATGGAAGAAAGTGTCATAACCATTTAAGGAAACATATATAAAAGCAACCAACAGGGTAGTTGACATTTTGTTTATATCCTAGGAGAGTTTAGTATGAAAAAAGCATGGAAGATTTTGTGTGTTTGTGTGTGTTTGCATGTGTTATGTATGTTTGCACACACATTTTATATGTATATATGTATGTTATTCATGTTATATGTATGTATATACAGAATTGCTTTACATACCAAGGAGCTCTGGTGGCATAGAATATCATTTAGGGAGTTGTTGCCAATCCAGTGACCACATCTCTCTGGTGTTTCAAATCCACAACGGGCTCCCCAAGAAAAAGAGAGAAAGATGGACAATCCTTCCTTCCCGATTTACAGCCTCAGGAACCCAGAGGAGGGTGTGCTATGAGGTGTTTCCAACTCAAGAATAAGAGTTGAGTTTGAGAACAGTTCTCCTCGACCAGCTAGACAAGTGTGGTCCCTGGACCAGGAGTGTCAGCATCTCCATCCCAGACCTGCTGTATCGGAAAAGAGGGGAGTAGGCTTCAGAAATCTGTGCAAACAAGGATTTCTGATGATTTTCCCAAAACCAACTCCCAAGTCCCTCTGCCATGGACTTGGTTCTGACTCATGATAATCTGGAAATTAGATTTCCATGACTGGAAGTCTTTACCTGAGCGGACTGCCAAGCTTTCTCTTATGGAGCGGCAGGTGTATTTGAACTGCAAACCTTTTGGTTATTAGGCTGACACATTAGACACTACATCATCGGGGCTTTTTTGGATGATTCTTAGGCATGTTAAAATTTGAGAACTTCAGGACTAGATAAAACACGATCAGCAGCCCAAACATTGTTGACCTCTTGGTTTCCCATTCTTAATGCTGTTGTCTCACCTAATTGAAAGAAACCCTTTTCATTCTTAAGTAACAGTTATTTCCATTTTAATGCCCTTTAGACTATTTCATCTACAGGGAACTTTTCATTAAAGGTTAGGATTTTTGTAGTCCAGGTTAATGAGTAATTTTCTTTTGTTACCAAACTCAATATTACTATTTTTAAAAGTCAAGGGTCTTTCTCATCTTTTTTATTTCTTTATAAATGGAGAGAAGACTAACAACATGTTCTTTCATTTAATAAACATTTATTCTGTAAGGATGTTTAAGAGATGTTAGCATAAGACTTTGGAGAAAAGTGATGTGAAGAAGTAAATCTATAGGTTAATGCGGGACTTGGTTCGTTCATGTCATTTACAGTCAGATCATAATTGACGCATAGCTGATTCAATAGATTTTCAGAGGCAGTAAATGGCATGGGAGCAGACTGCCCATCATTTTTCCACAGAACAGCTAGTGGATTCAAACTGCGTACTTTTGTGTTGGCAGCACAATTTCTTCCTGCTAAGCCACCTGAGCTCCCCATTTCATCCATTGAAAAGTAGTGTTGAGTTTCTATTTCTCTCCCCAAGATCCTTGGTGGCACACTGGTCAAGCACTTGCTTGGAGCAAGTTACTAACAAACTAGCAAGCATAGTAATCAGCTTTTACTGAGACAAGTCTAGGAAACCCTGAAGGCCAGTTCTACCCTATACTGTGTGATCACTAAGAGTGATCACAAGTGGAATCAATACAGTGGCAATGGACATTTCTGAACAGATAAAAAGGCAAAGGATAATTTACCAAACTCTGTCCTTCTGACATTTGAAAGGCAAGGATGATACTTAACTTTGATAACTGTGTCATCATTTATAAGTGGAAAAGGCAGACTTATTAAAACTTATCTTGGAGCAATTAGATTTGAAACTAAAAATGTGGATGTCTCAGTATTGTTGTATCTGCCTCCTACCATGTGCTAGCCATCCATCCATCCATCCAATCATCCATCCATCCATCCATCTTCCCTCTAGGCAAAATCAATTAATATTTCCAGAACTCCCAGGCAGAAAAGGAAAACTTTCAAATCAGCTTATTAGCTCATTCTCCTATTCACTCACCCATCAGGTAGCTCTCAAGACCCCCGAGGCCACCTACTGTCCCGTCCTCGGGCCTCTCACTTTTCTACAAGGTCTTTTTCTCCGAGGTACCTCTAATAGACTTATTCTGGCTGGCTGAGCATAAACTCTAACCAAATTAGCATTAGACCAAAAATCAAGGGCAATGCGTTGATGCACGAACCCAAGTCTAGGCCTGCTCAAAGGCTGCTCCTGTAATCTCTCTCAGCCTCCACTCTCTAGTTCTTGGTTCAGCTTCCTTCATAACTTCATTTTTAGATGGCCCTCCCCAAGTGTTGGCTTTTCATCACTCTTGGTTCCATATTCATGCTTTATTCTTTCACAAGCTCATAAAGAAAGAGCACCTCTCTTTATGAATTCTTCTAGTAAAGACGCAGGGATAGGGACTGACTGACTATCCTGTGCCACTGGCCCATTTGGAACTATTTTTTTTTAATGTGGTTGGTCAGAATAAAGAAGAAGAAAACCTGACACAACTTGGTCCTCAAAGAAAAGTTACTTATTTTATTAATTATTATGACATAAGAATGAATGAATGGAGCCCTAGTGCAGTGACTGCAGGGATGTTAGCTCTCAGGAAGTGGAGAGAGGCTGTGCTTCCTGCTTCCAGCCAGCAGTTCTCCTTTGGATCCACGGGGTTGCCAAACATCAGAACAAACTTAACAATGACTCAGGGACTTGGGTAGAGTTAGGCAAGCCTGCAGAACAAACTACCCGAGCCTGGTCCACACAGGTATGTGGGACAGGGAGCTGAGTGGGGGAGAGGGCAGACACTGCAAAGAGCTAGATCATCCTGTGAAAAGGCAGAAAGGCATGAGAACAGCTGTGCTTAGGAAACGTGGCTTGTTCACATCTGATGGCTTCTTGAGTGCATCTGGGGAAAGGCTGTGGGCACAGTTGAGGTGCAGGGTGGGGCAGGGAGGAAGGTCATAAGAGATCATATGTGCCACACCAGGGCACACACACTTAGGGAACCGGGAGCTCTGGAAAGGATCTGGATTCTAGCCTCATCACTTCCCAGCGGGGCACCTATGAACAGGGAGTCCCTGGTGTTGTAAATTGGTCAACAGACCTGTCTGCTAATTAAAAGCTGGAGGTTGAGTTCATCTAGAGCATCCCAGAAGACAGGTCTGAGGATTTACTCCTGAAAACTCAGTTGTTGAAGAATGATTCTACTCTGACAAACACAGGTTTGCCATGAGCCAGAATCAGTTCGATGCACAACTAGACTGGATTTGCTTTTGGTCATGAAGAAGTGACTTCAGTCGCCTGCATGACTCCCTCTAAGTGCTGTTCTGAGAATGCAGTAAGATGGGAAACCCAAATTACTCACACCTCCTATGGCACCCCTGGGCAGCACAAACAGTTAATCACTTGACTACTAGAAAGGTTGATGTTTCAAACCCATCCATAGGTGCCTCAGAAGGCAGGCCTGATGATCTGCTTCAGAAAAACGATAGCCTTGAAACCTTGATGGAGCAGTTCTACTCTGTACATAGGTTGCCACGAATCACAAGCAATGACAAAATACCACTACCTGGCACATGGCAGACACTGGTGAATGTCAGTGTTTGTTCCCTTGAGCCTTGTGTTATTTTACTTACATATTTTTATTGGCTTGCATATAATCATTCATATGCTTTGTTTCATGCATGTACAGTCTGTTTCACACAATTCATTGTATTTATTCATTATATTGTGCTTTTCTTCCCTTACAATCATCTTAACAACAGATACATTTGTGAAAGCATATAAGCCAGCTTATTCCATGCCTCATGCTTTAATAGCCCCATTTAAAATAGCCAATTTCTGATTTGCCCATCCTTATCAAGCCAGAAATTTGAGGGAACAAGCCTGTCCCATTTGCTTATGGATGCAGACACTCAAAGCTTTCAAACAGAACAAATTTCTTCAGCAAAAAAGACTTGCATTTTGTGTGTAATCTACTATGTTGTGGTTTTTTGTTGTTATGTGCTGTCCAGTTGCCTGTGACTCATAGTGACCTTATGTACAACAGCCCTAACCCTTGCCCTACTCTGTGCCAATCTCACTATCTCTGACACAACTACCCCAATTACCCCAGTCACTGAATCAATCCCCCTTATCGACGGTCTTCCAGTGAATTTAAAACTCTGTGCAATGCGTTCTGTAACCCAGAGTTTGATGAGTCTTTCGAAGGTATGATGACAGAGAGAAGTGGGTCATGCAGTACTTCTAACACTCATGATGAGGGTAACTATGGTTTCAATTTTCTCTCATTACAATTTATTCCGGCATGATTGGAAGAAGGGAGGTGCATGCTTGCTGCTGAGCATACTCGTTATGTTGGGATTTTATAAAGGTCTAGAGAGCTTAAAAATACTTCCAAATCCTTTTAAAATTCATACAGCTCGAGGCTAAAGACATACACTGGGATATTTTTTTTTCCTTTTATCAAACACAGATGAAGGCATGTCTGTCTGCAATGATCACTTCTTTTCTTAAGAAACTCCCTCAGCCATATGTGTTTCTTCCTGAAGACAAATTTGCTAAAAGCAGATAATTAAAATCATGTCACAAAGAGACAGTACTGCTATCTGAAGAGGGGAAGAATCCCAGTATAATGAAAGCTTTTGTTGAGAAGTTTTATAATTACACCCAAAGAATTTATGTTTGCCAATGTGGTAGAGTGGACAGGGCAGCACACATGCAAGTCAAAGGCACTGTGTTCCCCCTCTGCCATCTCTGTTTGCTCACCTTAATCTCTTTTATAGCACATAAGAGATTGGCTCAAGACATACTCTCCACTAGTGTTCATTAACATAACAAAGACACCTCATTATCAGATGGAATTATAACTTTGGACACAGAGATTGGGATTTACAACATATGTTTTTGGAGAACACAGCACAATTCCTAATGACAATTATCAGTTCCCTAAAATCATTCAGGAAATAAAATTTAAAAAAGTTCTTATATTATGAATTATTTGATATAGAGTTTATATGGAATAAAGGTATGTTGTCAACAGCTTCATCTTATTTGGATCCACAATCAACACTCCTTAGTATCAACAGAAAATAAAGACTACACATAAGGGAAAATCTGCAAGTAGGGACTTCTCCAAATTATTGAGGAGTAATGATGTCATTTTGAGGGCCAAGGTGCGTCTGATTCAGGCCATGATTTTTCTGATCACTTGCTATGTATGCATCTGAGAGCTGGCAATGAATAAGGATGACGGAAGTGGTGATACCTTTGAGCTGTGGTATTGGAGAAGAGCACTGAACATCCCATGGATGGCCAAGAGAATGAACAGATGAGTCTTGGAGAGGGTACAGCTAGAGTGCTCTTTGGAGGCAAGAATGATGAAGCGTTACCTCACATACTTTGGACATGTTACTATGATGTACTATTCCTTGGAGAGAGACATGATACTAGGAAGGGTGGAGGGACGGCAAAGGAGAGGAAGACCCTCAACCAGGTGGACTGACACAGTGACTGCTGCAATGGGCTCTTGTGTGTGAGGAAGCGTGAGGATGGAGCAGGATAGGACAGGGTTCAGATCTTTTGTTCATGGGGTTGCTATCATACTTGACTTGATAGCACCTAACAACAACACGGCATGTTGGGACATGTGTGTGTGATTCTGAGTCTCATTTCTGACACTTACCTTGAGTATTAAAGAAGCAAATAATAGTCATTCTTTCACACACACACACACACACACACACACACACACATTCAGACACTCATGGAAATAGTAAAAGAGTTGCATCTGTAAACCTTATTTTTCTGATGGCTGGATTATACAGCTTCATAAATGAGGTCTAGGTACAAAGTGAAATATTAACTTTTTGGAAACTTAAAAGCAATTATGTATAAAGAGAGATAAAACCAATGGGGGCATTTATAAGCTATCATCATAAAACCTAGTCAGACATTTCATTACTGAAAAGTGAATAATTCAAGCAAGCTCTGTAACCTGCATAAATAAATGAACACAGAGCCACGATGACTAACTGTCAGCAGCGCCAATTAGAAATTATTTTGGAAATAAAATCCTTCCTCTTCCTTGTGACTGACTGAGGGGGAGATCCCACAGGCTAAACTTGTAGATAATAAAGATTGCAAGTGGAATTTTGAGTATTCTTTTTCATATTTTCAATTTACTGATAACCTAGGAGGCCCTAAGATCAACTATCTCATCACGTACATCCAACAATGCAGATGGGGCCATATTTCTTTCTACATTATTGTTGTTGTTGTTATGCGCCATCGAGTCACCTGTGAATCACAGAAAACCTATGCACAATAGCTCTGAACTTTTTCCTATTCCGTGTCAATCTCACTGTCTCTGTCTGACACACTTGTCCCTGTTGCCTCAGTCACTGTATCAATCCATCTCATGTAGGCTCCTTCCTCTCCTGTGCTGTCCCTCCACTTTTGCAAGCATGATGTTCTTCTCCAAGGACTGATCCCTTCTGGCAACGTGGCCAAAGTATGTGAGACACATAGTTTCAAAATCCTTGTCTCCAGAGAGCATTTTCACCCTCTCCAGGATATAGCTGTTTATTATCTTGGCAATCCATGGTATGGTCAACACTCTTCTCCAGCAGCACTACTCGAAGGCATCTTCCTCTGTCATGCTTATTCACTGTGCAGCTCTCTGATGCATAACAAGTAATTATGAAGACCATGGCCTGAATCAGGAGCACCTTAGTCTCCAGACTGACATCTTTGCACTTCAGCATTCTGGAGAGATCCTGGACCGGAGACTCTCCCAATCCAATTGGTCTTTTTATTTCTTGGCTGATGGTTCCAAGAGTGTTGATTGTGGAGCCATATAAGCTGAAATTGTTGACAATATCAATCAATCTCTTCACCATCTAACATGGTGCTTCCAAATGGCACAGTGGTGAGAATTTTTTATTTTCTTGATGTTGTGCTTCAATCTACATTAATGTCTTTTTTTAAAAAAATGACTCCCTGGAAAGATCATAAGTAGATAAGAATGTTGTTTATTAGACTCTACAAGATGGCGCCTTCATCTTACTTGAGTATATGTATTTGTTAAAAGGGGCCAGTCCTTGGAAAAGGACATCATGAAGGAAAGGTGGACTGTCACAGAAAGAGAGGAAGACCTTCCACAAGAGAGACAGACATTGATGACCACAACAAGGGGCTCCAGTATATCAGAGGCGGTGAGGACTGCGTAGGGGAGGGTACAGTTCTGCAGGTCACTCTGAGCCACGGTTGATTCAAAGGCAACTAACAGCAACACAACAAGAAATTGTTAAGAGGTCTGTAAACACACTTCTGGAAAGCCAGGAGGAGGCAAGGGGGAGAGGGATAGTTTCCAAAAGTGGCCTCTGACTTGCCTCCCACGTCTACCTGGGAAAATCAAGACATAGCTCTCCTCTTCCTTTCAGTCAACACCAGAGGGCTCCTCTTCTCATTTGCTAGCTCTGATTTACAAGATAGCAGGAATTCTTTGATGAAAATAAAAATGCAACCAACTCTGAAAACCTGAGCTCTTTCAATAATGGTGTCAGGTTGTTGTTGTTCAGAACTGTTGAGTCAGAACCAACTCATAGCTGACCCTCCAGTGGGTTTTCACAGGCATTATGTCACACAGAAGGAGATTGCCTCTCTTTTGCCCCCAGAGCAGCTGGTGGATTCAAACTGGGTGCCTTAAGTTGGCAGTGCGACTCCTTACCACTAAGCCACCAGAGCTCTGAGTTATAAGACTATGGAGAGCAGCTGGCAGACATGGTATAAACTACGGTGCGTCTAAATTCAGAATAGCCAACCTAACCTCAAGACAAACATTACACTGAGCCGATGGCCTCACGTGTGTCTGGGTGCAACTCTGCTGCACACACTTTTTAGAGGCTGATTTTCAGAAGTAATCACTGGGACTGTCTTCTGAAATGCCTCTGCTGGATTTGAACTTTTAACCTTTTGGTTAGTAGCCAAGATTCTTAACTGCACTCCTCATGGAACCCAATAAAAACATTACAATGCTTAAAAGAAAACTAAGAATTTATTGACTAATATAAATGAGTGGTGTGTCGCCAGCACATACACTAAAATTAGAATGATACAGAGAAAATTGGCATGGCTCCTGCACAAGGATGACACGCAAATTCGTGAAGTGTTCCTTATTTTTCTCGGAAGGGTGGAGGGACAGCACAGGAGAGGAAGACCCCAGATGAGATGGACTGATACAGTAACTGGGGCATTGGGCATTGGCATATTGGAGTCAGTGAGATTGGCTCAGGACAGAGCAGGCTTCAGATCTGTTGTACACAGGGTTACTATGAGTTGCAGGTGACTTGACAGCACATAACAATAACAACAACAATAACAACAATGTAGCTTAAGCACCAGGGTTTGATGACACTTTAAACTTGGGACCCCAGCTTCTAGTCTGTTTGTGGACAGTGAGCCAAGATGAATGGTTCTCTACTGGGAATAGATAGCAGAAATACCTAGAAATTGGTTTTCAAATTACACAGGTCCCAGGCATGACTCTTTCTGCTGCTCTCCGGACAAGAGCTAGTGGGAACACCTCAGGAGGCAAAATTACATATCAGGGCGAACACTAATCCAGTATTAGACTCAACCCTCACCCTCTCTGCAGGCAGACAGAGTTCTGGAGACAGAATAATTTGTTTCTCAGTGACAAAAAATAAACATACTTGTTCCTTCCAAGCACCTCCATGAAGACATACACACACAAAATTTTCTAATGAAAGTGCTTTTCCTCCATCTAATTTCTACTTAGAATCCTGGTTCTCAGAGTGTGGTAGGTGGATCCCAAAACGCTCCTAGGGAAAATATGACATTAATTTCTCATTAACTGCCCTTTTCACTGGTTGAGATTACAACTGGTCAGGTTTAGATTATATAAAAAACAATATTCACATTTAAATGAGAAGTTTATATAAATATTCTTCCCCTTCTAATTACATATCTGTGTATATTCTGCAATGAAATCAATGTCATCACAGGTCATTGCAGAAGGAGATGTGAAAATAAAGCCAGATACTAAAAAAGACTTACTGAAAGGGAAAAGAATGTCAAAAGTCATACATATGTTTTTAGAATATAGTTATTTTAATAGTGTATCTATTTGTACAACACTATGTGTTTATTACTGTTATATCTAAAGGAAATAATAAACATCTTTATTTTCTCAGTTTTGCTTTCAAGTAGAGTAATGACATAGTGCATTATGTGTCCCATGTCTAACCTAAAAGTCAATCGCTGGAATCCACCAGCTGTTTTGTGGGATAAGAACCCGTAATCTCCTCCTGTAATGATTTACAGCCTCAGAAACTCAATGAAGGATCTCTGAGAGTCAGTATCGATTCAATGGCCACCGAAGTAAGGAAGGAAGTAATAAAACAAAGGTGGACAGTTTGAGCCTACCGAGAGGCGACTTGGAAGAAAGGCCTGGCAATCTACTTCTAAAAAAATCAGCTATTAAGACTCTAGAGCACAGTTCTACGCGAATACATGTGGAGTTGGCATGAGTCAGAATTGCCACGAATTAGAATTGGCTGGGTAGCAATTCTCTTTTTAATAGCTTGCAAGACCTCTATGGTATCTTCAGCAATTTTATAGAGTATAAAGGGGTTCTGAGACCCAAAAGCTGGAGCATCTCTGGATGACAGTCCAGTAAATCAGGTTATTGGGACTATTTTTACAATTAACTCTCCCAGGCTTACCAAGCTAACCACCTGCTTATACAGAGAACGAGCTACAGTCATCAAACTACAAAACAGACACCCCCTAGTCATTGCATGGACTAAACTGTGCTATAAAACCAGATGAAATGGGGACGATTCAATGGATTCATTGCTGGAAATTTGTTCTTGCTCATTACTCCCACATCTGTTTTGGTCTTTTGAATATCTCCAGCCTGCAACTCCACTAATAGTCACAAGATGGCGCTGCTTACACAGAAAATGCGTTGCTAACTTGCTAAGTGCTGCGCTTCCAAAGTGCTCCTTGAAAAGAGACCTTAGCGCGCATAGTTTGGGCATGTTACCAGGAGACGCTGGTCTCTGGAAAAGGACATCATGCTTGGCAAAGAGGAAAGCCTGAGAAGGAGAGGAAGACTGTCAATGAGATGGACTGACATGGTGACTGTTAGGATGGGCTAAAGATCAGCCAGGGCATTCCGTTGCACTCAGGGTGGCTATGAATGAGAGACAGCTCAAGCATCTAACAACTCACCTTCAAACTAGCTGATTCCTAAAGAAATTTCCCCTCTCCGTTCTTCTGCTGTGCAATTGTGAGCTGGGCCTTGCTAGGATGCTGAAAGATAGGCCTTAAGTATTTCGAATACCAGCAGAGTTAACATGTTTCAGCAGAATGGATAGAATAAGAAAAACTATTTAGACAACCTGGGAATTTATTGCAAATTAGCCAATGAAAAAGAAAAGCATCACACTGAGTTACCATCTGATACAGTGCAGAAATGTCTGCCTTGCGCTCCCACCCAGGTGAGAAGCCACACAGTGTTCACAACAGCTTTGAACATACTGACAATTGACACAGGGCTGGGCCAACTCCAGGCAACTAGAAACAATGATGTGAAATTTGGGATGGGGGCAAGGCCTACAGGTGACTGATTTTATCAAACCTAATGAACAAAAATGATTGTATAAAACAATATGAAAGAAGAGTAGTGAAGAGTAGTATAAAACACAATCTATATGATCTTTATGAGCAAACCAATATACATATTAAAAAAAGAACAAACAAATATATCTTGGAGAGGGGGTAAAAAGAAATTTGGGATCGGGCAAATAATGAAGATTTAACCCATTTTACATAATTGTTGTTAGATGCTGTCCAGCCAATTATGACATACCCTCAAGTTGAACCTTCAGTGGATATTCAGAGGCAGTTTATCTCATGGGAGAGACTGCCCATCTCTTTCCTACGGAAGAACTGGTTGATTCAAACTATGTGTCTTTGGGTTGGCAGTGCAAATCCTTACCATTAAGCCATCAGCGTTCCCTCGTGAGTTATAGTGACTCAATAAATAACAAATTAGAACCTTGCTGTAGTCTACATTGTTGTTGTTATGTGCCGTCGAGTTGTTTGCAACTCATAGTGACCTATGCACAACAGCCCTAAACCCTGCTCTATCCCTTGCCAATCTCACTGTCTCAGACATGCCTATCCCCATTACTCCAGTGATGGAATCAATCCATCTCATCGAGGGTCTTCCTGTCCTGTGCTGTCCCTCCACCCTCTCAAGCATGACGTCCCTCGCTAAGGACTAGTCCCTCCTTGCAACATGTCCAAAGTATGTTAGATGGAGCTTCAGAATCTTTGCCTCCAAGGAACAGCCTGGCTTCACCCTCTCCAGGACAAACTTGTTTGTTCTCCTAGCAGTCCATGGTATATCCAATACTCTTTCCCAGCATCACAGCTCAAAGGCATCAACTCTCCTTTTATCATCCCTAGTCATTATACAGCTCTCTGATGCATAGCAAGTAATGGCAAAGACCATGGCCTGAATCAGGTGCACCTTAGTCTCCAGACTAACATCGTTGCTCCTCAGTAACTTGGAAAGGTCTCTGACAGCACACTTTCCCAATGCAATTTGTCTTTTAATTTCCTGGCTGCTGGTACCAAGAGTGTTGATTGTGGGGTCAAGCAAACTAAAGCTGTGAACAACCTCAATCTCTTCACCATCTATCATGATACTGCCAATCGGCCCTACATTACCCTCATCTTATAGAGAGACAGGCTGAATGTATTAGGATGATTTGCCTTTTATATTCTGGTACATCCCTAGTCTTGAGACCACTGGTAGGGGGGATATGGGAGGGGAAAAAAGATGTTTTCTGGGAAAAGTGGATGAAAAGGATCTCATCTCATTTTCACAAAGAAATCTGTAACTGACTGTGATCAATAAGTTGTGGCCTCCACTGCACTCGGACCAGCTATCTCATTTTCACAGATACACATTTTTTTTTCACAGCAGTGGTTCTTAACCTGGGCTTCATGTCAGAATGACCTGGGAGCATCTAAGACGGAGATGCCTGGGCCTTAGGAGTTAAATCTGAACCTTTGGAGCATTCCTATTTTGTAAACATTGCAGTTGATTCCAAAGTAAGGTCAAAGTTGAGAGCAACAGTCCTGAAGATGGGCTTTGTCATTTAAAACACCACCAAGTGGGCCCACAAAAAGGCACCTTGACTTTCCCTTGGTCCCATCATTAAATTACTTATTCTTAGTTGATTGTTTTCATCATTTACATGTTAGGCAGTAACCTGGGACAATTAACTAGCCAGTTGCTGGTTATTGATTCCAGTTCATGACAGTCCTGCCTATCCCCTCCCCCCTCAAGTAGAGCTGTTCCACAGGGTTTTCATTGGCTGTCATCTTTGGGATGTAGGACTCCAGGTCTTTCTTCCAAAGTACCTTTAGTTAGATTTGAACATCCAACCTGTCTTTCGGTAAGCAGCTAACCACATCAGTAGCTTGCATCACCCAGGGACTTCTAACTTTAGGGAAGGAATCAAGAGAAAAAAGGAGTAAAGCATATTTGCATCAACTCATGCATTCGTAAGCATAGTTTGTTATCTTAAAAAGGTTTTTGTGAAGGATTTTTTAAATGTATGCATAGAAGTAGAGATGGTGGAGGGTCAGTGTGAGAAAGAGAATGTTCCTTGAGCATGGATTGACACAGTAACAGCAACAACGGGCTTCAGTAGGATGAGGATTGTGACAACAGCACAGGACAGGCAAGGTTTCCATCCGTCACTCACAGGGTCACTATGAGTCATATGCCACTCTTTGGCACCCAAAGACAACAAATACAGTTGGAAATACAATTCTAGAGTCTCAAATAGAATGCGTAAGCTTCTGAGAAAGTTAAGATGCATTAAGGTATATGAAACTGCCGTCCTTCAAAGAAAATGCTTCCCTCTGTGTCTGATAACTTTGATTTCTCTGCCTGATCTTCAGTCTACAGTCGGTTCACATCCCTTGCTGCAATTCAGAATCACCTGAGAAGCCTTAAAGATCACAGATGCCTACATCTCGCCAGTGGAGGGGCTGACTCAACAGGTCAGGAGAGCTCAGCATCAGAGTTTTTACAAAAGCTCCCTGGTGAACCTGTCCTGCAGCCTGTCTGAGAACCAAGGGCCTAATCACAGCAGCTGTTTCTTAAACTGCACGATAACCCCCATGCTGTCCAGGGATTCTGATGTAAAACAATTCTTTGTAAAACCTAATTTCCAGAGAAAATGTGATCTAAGTTCAAATCCATTCTGATGGTGTTATGTATGGTTCCATTTCAAGCGATCACAGTCATTACTGCACCTGCCACTTTCACTAGCTCTGTTAAACCCATCTTCATCTATTCTGTGCTCCAGAGGGAAGGCTGGTTATGGCAGTTACACATTACTTCCAGGGCACCTCCTGTGGAGAAATCGACAGGTTTTCCAGACCTTGTAATAGGAGCCTATCAGTTCCATCCCTTTGGTGCTTTCCACATTAACAATTCCAGATTTTTCTCCAGGGTGATAAACTCAGGTCTCTGCCCTTCAGAAGATAAGCAGTGGACGGCAATGCGCAGCATCACGTCTGATTCACCTGCCCTCAGTGAAGTCACAGCCTCCGCATCCTACGGGGACGAGGTCTCATCGGGCATGACACCCTCACAGAAACTCATTCAGGAAAAGGATGATGGCATTATCTTGCCATCAATTCCAGTCCCTGAATCTGCCATTTTACCCAGGCAATTAAAGCAATGTTAACAGTCAACGTGCTCTCCCAAAGGTTGCAGGTTCAACTCCACGCAGAGGCTCCACGTAGAGTCTGTGATCTACATCCAAAAAACCCCACTCGCTGAAAATCCGATGGTGCACATGCAACGCCCACTCGAATGCGCATGCGCACTATCACTGCTTTGCTCCACTCACACTTCGCCTGTTTTCTGTTTGTTTGTCTACCTGTGCAGGAGGCAGGAGACTGTCTCCGATGGGTTCCATCCTCCTTTGTTCTTTGATTTGCCTTCTAGCAGGGTTTGGCTGATGGAGACAGAGCCGGGAGCTCTGGGCAAGGAGGCCAAGGAGTCACGGTATTTCCTTCCCTGGCCCCTCTCTGGTGGCCCAGTAGCCCAGGACCAGATCACTGGTCCCATCTGATATTCCCTTGGCTGGCTGTAAGAGGCCCTCTTGTGAGATCACCTGAATGAGCCCCTTCCTATGCGATCTCCGCCTATGGGAGTTTCCCCTCCTAGGTGAGTCTCCCCCTTGTGCACAAGCCTCCCTCTTGTAGGAGCATCCCCCCTCCTGTGGGCGCACTTGCATATTCAGGTCCCCCTTCTTTGCAGCCCCTTCCAGGGCACAGCCCCTGTGGGAGCCCCATCAGGCTCCCGTCATCCCTAGCGCCCTGCCTGGTCTCTTCGGCACCGGAGTGCCAACAGCTTCCTGCCATTACCAGCTCCTGGGAAGATCCCTTAAGTTCTCTTAAAAAATCTCCCAGCTGAGAATGTCTTCTGTTTCTCTCTGGGGTCCCTGACTGCTGGGGCATCTTCTGCAGTAAGTGCCATCTGTGCTCTGTCTTGACTTTTAAAATCACTCCCTCTGGAGTCATGCAAGTGTGACTTGTGTGTTTCTGCTTCAGCAGGTTTGGGCTGGGGCTCGAAGATCTGCTTATTAACAGGTTGTTGATCCCTGTGAGAAGCACAGATTTAAACCTTTATCTAGGACACGGCATGCTAGGCTATTCTAAGAGTATGTGCACGCCTCTGGTAGTTGTAAAGTGGGAGAAAAGTTGAGAGAATTCCTGCTTTCCTTTAGGGAGACCCAGCTCATCTCCTGACCAATGGACCTCATGCACTGCCACCACCCACAGAAACCTAGGTTCAGAGTAACAAAGACAAAGAATAAAGGCCTGGAAATCTACTTCTGAAAATCCTATGGATCACAAGAGTCCAGTCTCAACACAGGAAGGGTGTAGCACCAGGCAGCGTTCCACCACTGTGCCTCCACTGATAAGGCAGGGCTGACCTCAATCTTTAACAGAAAGCTGCCAAACAGAGTCTTTGTCAAGGATACCGGGGTGTGTATGTGAGGGAATGAAGGGAAAAGGGTGCTATCAGCATGCGGAAGGGCTGGGAAAAGCAGCTGGTTCTTGCCCCATGAGTCATCCCTGACACCTGAGGGCTGTGACCTTCCTCTGTCCCCCAGAGTCACCAGAGATGCTGGGATGTGGAGAAACGTCAACAGAGGTCAGGGGACAATGGGGCTTCAACTTATTCCCTAGATACGGTCAACCACCTAGAGAGGTTGGCTGAACCCACCCATGGGCATGCAAGTCTTGATGGTCTGGTTCTTTAACCATGACAGCAAAGAAAATTCTATGGAGCAGTTCTGTTCTGTAACACATGGGGTCACTATGAGTCAATATTAACTCAAAGGCAACAGGCTTTTTGATTATTTGAGTTTTAAAAAAGACTTAGTAAATCACTGTGATGCTAGTCAAAATTGATCCCTATTGTGTCAGGAGCTGACCATTAAAATGGCAGTATTAAATCTGGGTGAGGTAGCCCACCTTACACAGGAGTGTTTGAAACTGGTATGTATGTAAGAGAAAGAAAGGGATTGAGGGAGAAAGAGAAATACGTGGTATATGGAAAATGTTTTATTCAAGGGTTTACTTTAAGCTATGGGAATTTAAGACATGTTGTTAGATGCCAACAAATGAATTGACTATAACTCCTATGAACAACAGATCAGGACCACACCCCATCCTGCATTATTTTTATGATCTTTGATATTCTTGACCCCATTGCTACAGCCACTGTGTCAATCCACCTTGTTGGGGTCTTCCCCTCTTCCTGTGACCCTCCGTCTTTCCTCCCACGATGCCATCAGAACTCATTTTATTTGTCTTGCTATCGTTATGTGCCATCAAGTTGGAAATGATGGTCAAAACCATGTTTATTTAAAGCCATAAAACTGAAGGGCAGAGTTGGACCCAGTTATATTTGAAAGTCTCCAAGCTTGAACTTAAGCACAGAAAGTCTTGGTTTGATTCCTAACGGGGACACTTTCGGTAAAATCGAGAAGATGACTCCTGCCATATTCCTCCCCTAATAAAGTTGTTGTGATGATAAAGTCAGAAATCGTTTGCTATTGGTGAAGCCCCTGAATGACTCTGAATATCTGTGCAGAGGCTAAATATCGTTGTTAGCTTACTTGCTTATGGTGCTGTTTTTGAAGGTCAGCAGGTAATCTGTCTATGGGACAAATTCTGAAATATGGTTAATAAGAGAAATTATACCGGGCATGACCATTTTAATTAAATGCACCAAATGTTGGCCCCTGTGTAACTCTTTCAAAATCAATTACATAAATAATCAGCAAAGAAACAGGTCACTATTGGCTAAATTACCACAACTACATTTTTTTTCTGTCACCCTCTCCAACCCCTTGCCTCATCTACAGTTATTAAGATCAAGTTCACTGCTAACAATCTTGACAGGAGATAAATCTGGAAAGTACTCAAATCTGATGGGGTCGGTCATCTCTTTTTTGCCAATTAGCACTGTTAATCATCTTGGATCCAGGGATAACGTAGTCTCTCTGGACTTCTCTGGAAATTATCAATAAATCAAAAGGGGGCACAATATTTAAATACTCAGGGAAAACAAAATGCTGGTTGGTCTAGATTGGACAAACAACAGGAAACCCACCAACTGTCCTTATTAAAACCTTCAAAGAGGGGCCATTACGAAGCACTCAGGTGCCCCCAGCAAAATGCAGTGATTCCATTCAAGTTCCTTCTACCTCTTCTCTAGTCCCTGCCTCCATGGCAACAGACACTGACCTGCCCTTAGGGGAAACGGAATCTCTGCCAAGACTCAGACTTTTAATAATTCCACCTGTCAATACAGGTCAGAAGAAAATGGATGGATTTGTACCGAGTTACTTAACAAACCTAGTAACAACATAAGTGGCCCCAGCAAGTGAACAGGCCCAGCGCTCAAGGCCCTGAGGAAAGCTAAAGATCCGGTCATTAGTGTCCACAGAGCTGGTACCCCCAATGCCTGTCCATCAAAATCCTTGCCTGCATGTGGACGTCACTCTTCAATAGTTTATGTATTGACCTCAGTCCAAGAAAAGTGTCCCAAGTGGCTTGTTCAAAGTAACAACTGTTCATCTGATTATTAATGTGCCCAAGAATTTAATTTTAATGAATAAATAAAAAGAACCATAAAGAACTTGTGCTGTGCTACGAGTTCCTTCTAGGAATATTGTGTAGAAATATCTGTTTTATTGTCTAAAATTTTCTCTGGAGGGAGACATGGATTGAAGAAGTGTGGAATATCAATTCTGATGCTCAGGATCTTAACTCTCATCTCAGATAAGAACACATTCACATTCTTTCATTCTCATACTCTCTCTCTCCCTCCCTCCCCTCCTCTTGAAATGTTCTACTGTGCAGTCCCTGGTATGTAGGGGGACTGCATTTCTGGTAGCTCTGTTTTCTGATTGGAAAATACAAACATTGTTGCAGAGATGCATTTTATGAATTATCTTCCGATCTGCCACGGCTGGGCAAGGCAGCTTCCAGATGCTCTATTCTCAATTGCTTTGGAAGAGATTTTGTGAATAATGGAGGGGATTTTTTTTTTAGGCCCAAACAACCTCTGAATGTTGGGACCCACATCTTCCCTCTGCCTGTGCAAATGTAAGCAATCAGCCCCACCATTTCCCAGACCAATTATTTGAAAAAGAATAAACAGGTGCTTCAGAGGCACTGGAGGTATAAAAAGAAAATGGCAAATGATTTTTTCATGGGCCAGCTGCTCAGCTCTTGTAATGCAGGGAAGGGTCTTCCAGGCAAGAAAGCTCAATTAGCAAATCAATTAGGATCCTCTTCTCCCTCTAGACAACAGGACCACACTGCCGCCCTTTGCCCTCCTCCCCACCTCAGTGCTTCCCAGCCTGGCCCCAGCCAGGTGCAGGTTACACAAGGAGCAAGGGAAACTCAGGCAGGGGTTTTAGATTGACAGCACAGTGACCTTGTGCATGGCAGCATGAAGCTCTGCCCGGTTTGGGGGCTGCCCTTACAATCTTGGGGTGCTTACAGCCATTGTCAGAGTCACCCCGTGAGCTCTTCCCAGTATCCTGAGCACCTGCCAGCCTGAGGGCCTCATCTTCCAGATCTGCACTTATTTGCTAAGCTAACAACCCCACGTGGAATTGTTCACTCCAGTACAAGTCTGTGCTTGCCTCGCTGACTGGGGGCTCTGTTACCATCTGCCCATCTTATTGCTGTTAAGTCAGACCCTTCTCAAAGCTGACCCTCCAGTGAGTTTCCTGAGGCTGTAAATTGCATGGGAGGAGAAGCTCTGATCCTGTTGGGAAGGCGCTGTGGAGCTGTGAGATAAACAGAAGGCAGCCAGCCAGAGGAGCAGAATCTCAGATGTGGTGAAAAAATACGGAACTGTCCAGTCCAGGTCAGTAAGTGAGCAGCACAAAGGAGCCCATCTCACCTAGTTTAAGTGGGCTGTCTAGCTGTGCCCACCAGCTGGGAACGAGTCATTCAACCCGAGGTTCCTTTGCTTTGTCACTAAGGGTGGATGACTGGGGTGGGGAGCCTTCTAGATTAAGGATTAGCACGCCCAGAAGGAGCAGTTGTTGTTGTTGTGTACCATAGAGTCGGATCTGACCCACAGCTGACCCTCTGGCGGGTTTTCAGAAGCAGTTGGTCATACTGGAGGAGACTGTCCATCCTTCTCCCATGGAGCAGCTGGTGGCATTGAATCATGTGATTTGCAGCGCAGCTTCTTACTGTCCTCACTACTCACTTGTTTTAGAAGCTGGGCTCTGGATGTACTGAATGCAGGGTTGGTTCTTGGTTTGTTTTTTCCCCCCCAGTGGAAAACAGGACCAGGCAAAGCAGAAGATGCATTCAACAAAGGGCCCCTGTCACAGGGTCAGTGATTGCCAGGAAAGGATGGTCAGACCTCCGTCAGCTCATGTCTCCACGCACATCCACCCTTCACAATCACCCATTTACAGATTCTCTGATCCTCAGTGATGCATAAACTCTTCATCTGGGGTCACAGGACAGCCAGACTTCCCAGGCCTCCCAGTGTCACCACCACTGCCCTACATCTGTCAGCAGAATCTTTATCTAGGGAAAGTCACCTTCAAAAGACCACTGACCTATGGAATTCCAGACAGTCACCTAATCCTGACAGAAGCCACACAAAACCCAGCAATTCAGCTAGCTGCGGGAACTGTAGATGGAGCCAGTAATACTTCAAATAGTAATTAATGACCAGTGACTCTTTTCATCATACACCACTGAAGGACATTTCCCCCCAGGCCACACAACCAATTTAAGTATCAGGATAATTACTGAAGACCTGGCTTCACTTCTACCGGACTATGGCTTGGAGGAGATCATTGATCATCCAGGCCTCAGTTTCCTCAGCTATAAAAAGAGGGAATTGAACTGAGAGACTTCTAAAGTCAATTTTAATAAGGGTTGGATTTTTTTAGAGTGGGATGGGTCTTCTCCAAAATTCTAGCAAATCACACACATAATTGATCACACAGCTATCCACCATAGTTCTGCATCAGAAAGACGGGGTCCTTTGCACAAGCCTTTGACTTACCTTTTCCACCGCTGAGTGTTCCTCATTGGCAACACTCGCTTTCCTGGATTCGTTTTTCGACCTGCTCAGCCTCCTGGACACCTTTTCTCTGAGTAAAGTGGCATATCCGATGTGTTCATAAATGGGGTTTGTTGTCATCTTTGAAATGTATTCAGAAGCCTTGGTTTCTATGTACAGTGTTATCAAGCCATCTGTCACCAGATCGTGAATGGATTCAAATCTCTTCTCTCCCACAAAGTGCTTCCCATCATAGAAGAGCCTGTAGTTCAAGGTCTGGTTCCCGAACCTGCTCCAGAGAGAAGGAAAGATTGTAATAGCAGAGTACCCTACGTTTCCTGCTCAGTGGATGGAGATTCAGGGGTGCAGGGGGAGGAGCTGTACCGAGCTCCCTGAAGGATCATTTCAAAGCTCAGGAACCTAACCTTCGGGGTCCCTCCCTTAGGGGCTGGCTCTCCCCCTCTACTCTGATACTAAATCTCAGCCTTGTCTGAATCTATGAAGACACTTCATCTCCTCCTGGGGCCCTGGGACACAGAAAACGAACACTCTACATCACTTGATAGCTATTAGAATATTGTCTCAAAACACTATTAATTAAGATGTGCTCTACACGTGCCCAGCTGAAACTTGGGAAGTGTCTTTACACACTCCCAATATGGAGCTGTTGTTGTGTACCATTAAGTCAGATTCCACTCACAGCTGACCCCCAAGCTGGTTTTCAGAGACTTTAAATCACATGGAGGAGATTACCCATTTACTCCAACAGAACAGCTCATGGAGCTGAATCACATGGAGTGCAACTTCTTACCAGGAGGACACCTGAGTTCCCAAATACAGAGTTAGTGCACTGAATATGCCTTCGTGGCTGAATCCAGTACATTTCGCATTTATAACTCCTTCTATGGAGAAAACAGTCTTTCCAATCCCAAAGAGTTCCCAAACTTGTGGAAGATGATCTGATTCATAAATTGAGACCTTCCCCAAATCTTGTAGGATTTACCACGAGGACAAAATAAAATTGCATAATTGATTGTGTAGTAAATTCTTTGGGGTGCTGTGATTTCCCATATGTGTGATTTTATACTAAAATGCCTGAGAGGCCCTTACATGAATGACTCACTGGCATGAAGTGTCGTAACTACCACTCTGAGCACTTTGGGTCCTAACAGACCAAGTGCTCTCCCTTCTAGGCACACAAAAACTGGGGTGAGAAGTTCAAGACTACTGGGACCTGGGGTGTCCAGGAACACTGACTTTCCAGCTAGCTTTACAGTTTACTCTGTGCCCATAAATATGCACCTCTGGGTTCACACAGACATCTGTTGGTGCAGATGCACACACACATACAGCCCCTGATAGGTTGCTGGGGCTTTGTAAACAAAGGGGAAATAAAAATAAAGCGACTAAGACAAGGGGTGAGAGGGGCTTACCGCAGAGCTAGGGTGTAGCACCCTGGCTGCCGCTGGCTTTCTCGGAGGATGTAGGCCCCTTCCACGCCTCGGAGGAGCTCGTCAGCCTGCTCCCGAGAGATGATCCCGTGGAACCTGGAGGAGAGAAGACAGGAGTTCTCTGAAAAAAGGAGATAAGAGAAGACTACCTATAGGAGAGAACAGAACCTGCCGTAGCAGTGAAGCTGGCCAGCCACTTTAACTTGCATTTGGCAGAGACCCAGGGGCAGGCAGGAGAATGAAAACACTTAACAGTGAAAAAAGGGGAGGCTTCACGTGTGCCCCGACTGCTAGGCGGCCAGCTAGAAGTGGGGCATTCTATGTGGTGTTGGAGTACTGAATATACCATGGACTGCTAAGAAAACAAACAGGTTTGTCCTGGAGAGGGTGAAGGCAGACTGCTCCTTGGAGGCAAGGATTCTGAAGCTTTGTCTGACATATTTTGGACATGTTGCAAGGAGGGACCAGGTCTTGGAGAGGAACATCATGCTTGGGAGGGTGGAGGGACAGCACAGGAGATGAAAACCCTCAATGAGCTGGATTGATTCAGTGACTGGGGTGGGGGGTGGGGGGTAAGTGTGCCGGAAATGGTGAGATTGCCACAGGATAGGGCAGAGTTTAGGGCTGTTGTACATAGGGTCACTATGAGTCACAGACGACTCAATGGTACATAACAACAAGAAGAACAATGTACTGTGGAGTTGGAACCAACTAACAGTTGACCCTCCAGTAGGTTTTCAGAGGCAGTAACTTGGAATTGATTGCTCATTTTTCTTTCACAGAGCAGCTGGAGGATTTGAACCATGTGCCTTTGGGTTATCAACACAACTCCTTACTACTCAGGCACCTAAGCTCCCTACGTGGTTGATTAGGGAAGAATACTTGACTTTTTCTGGTTGGTACTACTTGGAGGTGGAGACCAAAACTAGGGAGACTGGGAGTCACTGGTTGATGCTTGGTATCCTGGGCCGGTCACCCCAGAGGCTGCGCGTCAGAGTCCTACTGTCATGGATGATCTGGCCACTCTGCGCATTCAATTTCTCAGAAGTTTGGTCTTCGAAAATCCCAGTCACAAAGGAGGGGAGAACAGCATCTACAGGCCCTGTGCAGTTGGATGAAGGGGGGGGGGGGAGAACTGTGCGCCTTGAATATGGACATGGAACCACCTTACAGCACACTCTTCAGCAGGAAACAGGTGTTCCAGGAGGTGAGCAGAAAGGTAGAATACCCAGGCCACCAGCTTTGAACTACTGTCTTTGCACACACGCTGAAAATGAAAGTCGACACACAAAAAAACCCAACTAATAGCCTCTTTCTTAAAAAAAGAACAATTACCAACTTAGCTCTCAGCACAAACACAGAGAAATGGGTATTATCCTGACTACAAATGAAGTCAACCTGCTTACCTGAAGTGCAGGGGGATGTTATTTTCGACAGTTCATTCTCAGAAAGAATAACAACAATAACATATATTCCTCTATTTCTTTACATTTGCAGAGTGTAGCTTAGGGGTACATCTGAAAAGATGTACCTACTCTCTTTCCCCTTGTTCAAGATAAAGCTTTCTTTGCCTCCAACAAAAGCATTTCACGTGCATGTAGAAACAGAGCATGTCCTGGGACGTTGGTCTTAGCCTTTGGCAGCTTTGGTTGGGAGGTGGATGGCTGAGGCTGGAAGCATGCGCAGGGACCCCAGGGAAGGGGGGTGCAAGTGAGAATTTTGGTCAGGGAACCAGCCCGTGTTCTCTGTTGCCTTCAAGCACAGACATCTGCTCAGCCCATTTCTAGAGCTCTACTCAGTCAGTGCTTCAAAGGGAAGTAGAGGGGCCGCCTTAGAGGCTGAGGCCAGAGCCAAGGCTCCTGGGAGAGGAAAGGGCACTTCCTTTCTAGAATTACTCATGCAATCCTGGGGAGCTTTGAGGAATAAAAACAGAATTCCTGAGCAGAAAACAACTTCTTGACCTCCTCAGAATTCACTCACTCATTGCCATCAAGTTGGAATTGACTGATAGTTGACCATACAGCAGGTTTTCAGAGGCTGTGAATCTCACAAGAGGAAACTGAACACATTTCCACACACATATCCCCCCTCCACCCCCGCTTCAGAGTAGCTAGTGGATTTGAACTGCTAGCCTTTGGGTAGACAGCACAACTCATTACCCAGTAGTAGGCTACAAAGCTTCCGAGAAAGAGAGGAAGGGGTTGAGGGGAATGAGGCAGAGAATTTATTGTCTCCCTAGGATTGCAAAGACTAGGTTAGAGGAGAGATTTAGCTGGATGGTATTTTGAAAAGGTATACATGTCACAAAATTTATTTTCTAATTCCCTTCTAGGTTGAAAAGTAGACCTTGAACTCTGCAGTTTTTATCTTAGAGTAGGGAGGTCAGTACAAAATGTGGCTCTGAATTCTAAAATCAGCTATAAGTCAGAAGCAGTGATGGCCTTAGGAGAATGGGCTCTGGCTTTTCAAGTCTTGGTTTTAGATGTTGGGCACTAAAGCCTGGAGGTCTTGAAGCGACTTTGCCAGAATTAGGGTGAATGCCACATGAAATAAGAGCCACACTCCTGCTCAGGGGAGCAAGGCCTCTGGTTCCCAGGAAGGGCTTTGGCCAGCTTCCAGGCTCAGTGGATCTAAGTGGACCCCACATTGAGTTAGGAGTGACACTGGATCTGGGGGGAAATCCATTGAGAGCAATTCTGGGGCAGAAGCGTTTGGGGCTCTAGTGCTTGTTTCTGAGTGTGGCCAAGGGGCCGATGACCTGTGCAGAGAAGCTGTCTATGTGCTTGTGGCAGGAAAGGCTGGACAGAGGGCCTGGGCAGACAGACTGGGCCCTGAGAATGGGTGGGAGAACGTGAATGTGCGTATATGGTTGTATGAGAGAGAGAGTGTCTCAGTGTGCGGGAGAGAATGTGTGTGTGTGTATGACAGTGTCTCAGTGTGTACGTGAGTATCGTGTGTGTGTGTGTGTGTGTGTGTATGAGGGTGTCTCAGTGTGAATGTGAGAGTGCGTGTGCTTATGAGAATGTCTAAAGTGTGAATGTGAGTCTGTGTGTGTATGGGTGTCTCAGTGTGTATGAGTGTGTGTGTGTGTGTATGAGAGTGTCTCCGTGTGTATGAGAGAGTCTGTGAGTGTGTGAGACAGAGTGTCTCAGTGTGAATGTGAGAGAGTGTGTGTGTGTGTGTGTGTATGAAGAGTCTCAATGTGACTGTGAGAGACAGTCTGTGTGTGCAAGTAAAAAAGAGTGTCTTAAGGTGAGTGTGCATGGATGTTGTATATGTATGAGAGACAGTGTGTCAGTATGAGTGGGTATGTGTGTGTATGAGTGTGTCTCCGTGTGAATGT
Source organism: Elephantulus edwardii (assembly GCF_000299155.1). Taxonomy (NCBI): domain Eukaryota; kingdom Metazoa; phylum Chordata; class Mammalia; order Macroscelidea; family Macroscelididae; genus Elephantulus; species Elephantulus edwardii. The sequence goes on along the minus strand of NW_006399932.1, from coordinate 5,995,302 downwards.
GTGTGTTGTGTATGTCTGAGTGTGTGTGTGTGTATCAGACACAGGTGGGAGTTTAGTGTCTCAATGGGAGTGAAATGATTGGCCAGGAGAGCCCAGGAAGTTCGTCCTTGAATGAGATTTTATCCCAGATTGGATGAGAGAAGAAAAGTGATTTGCACATTTTATTCTCCCTCAGGAAGGTTCTGCCTGCCTTCTGTGCACTATTGTACACACAACTGTCTTACATTTTGAATTCTTTTTCTGATCATGAATAGATACTTTCTGAGGAAGTAAAACAAAACTGCAGTTGCACTTAGAAGGAAATTGGGGGAGATAATAACTTTAGTATTAAGGTAATTTGGCTAATACAGCCAAATCAAGGGAAATCATCAGTGTGGTTTTCTGGGACTGCACAGAAATGGATTCTCTTTCTTGAGTGCTGTGTTTACTGAGGTAAAGCCAATAATTTGGGTGATGTTTACAACCTTTGACACCCAAATGCTTGTACTGTATTTACATTAGGAAGTAAACTAAAACACCAACAGATCTTCAACTACAGGAAACTCTACCTTTCATTTCAAATCCTCCTCAGCACTCAGCTTTTGCTAGAACACTGTGGTAGAGACACTTCCCCTCCCACATGAATGGAAACCAAGCACCCGAATATTTCTCAGAAAATTCATTACAAAAGAAACTGATTGCATTTATCCTCACTATTAAACCCTTGCACAAGACATTTGTTGAAGACCATATATTAGAGAATTTTTAATGCTTAGTTTTAAATGACACACAAAATACTTATTAAATTATTAAAACAAAGAATAGTATAATACATACTCTCTTCCATAATATTTTGGTCTGTTTTCCACCTATATTAAAAAGAAGAAAAAAATTAATAATGCATTTGAAGTCAAACTTGCTAGATAAAAATATTACTCAAATAGATAGGGTTAGAATCCTAGCAATAACTTTATACAGTCTTTATTCCACAAATCAAAGATCTGTGAAGCCACAGAATTAACCAACACATTCCACTATTAGGAAATGACCTGGAATCAGCACATTTCTCTAATCATTAGGTTCATTAGAAAAAACAACAACAAACAAACAACAAAACCCAACTGCTGAGTGAAAACACCTTCAAAGAAAGCAAATGATACTTGTTTTAATATTAAGACATTTATAAAGACAGCATAAAGCTTTATCATAAAGGACAAAACGAACACTTCTTTCATGAACAGAATACAAGCATCTATTTTAATCTTCATTTCATTATTTCATCTTGCATTTAGGATTAAAACATAGAACACCTAGGTTATATATTAACACAAGTTTAATTTGGCCTCTTTCTAAATAAAAGCTATATCTGAAAATTCCCATTTACCAACAAATGGTTGATAGATTGAAATGAATTTGACACTGGAGGTAAAAGATACAGAAGACAAGATTTAAAATTGACTCAAAACTACAAACATTCCAGAAATGATTTTCCAACCACTGTATCAATCTTGGGATAATCATGTCGCATTGTTATCATATATACAATAAGCTGCTTGCACAAAAATGCTTATTGTCTTAAGTTTATGTTGCTGAAATTGGTGATACATTTATAAGAATCACCATGGTCTTTTGTTATAGTTTTACTTCTGGGATATTGAAAACAAAGTAGGGCCACATTAAGGTAGGAATTTATGCTGGCAGTTACAAGGAAGACAGAAAGTTTATATTTATATACTATAGTAGAATATTTGTCAGCTGTTTCATTTGCAGTCCCTTTTCTGTACAAGCTTTTTAAAAATGTTCTTTTTTTAAAAATTGTGAATTTAATGAAAATTTAGAGATATTTTGGGTTTACATTCATTCTGTGTTGGACATTTTCTTGCCTCTCCCACCCTTCCCCCTCTCCTGCTCCACTTTGCAATGCACCTCTTGTTCCCGGTTGTTGTCATACATATAATGCCTAACGATATGTCACTTTCAGACAGTTCTTCCCCTCATCTGTTCCAATGCGTATTCACTATTTATGCACTCTTTTCCTGCACACCCATGTTTGTTGCACCCACGTTTATTGCTGTATTATTCACAATTGCAAAGAGATGGAAGCAACCCAAGTTCCCATCAACAAACAGCTAGAAAATATGGTTTGGTTTGGTTTTTCTAAAAAAGAAAAGTGTCTTCTCAGCAGGACTCGTTGTGGGGGGGGGGGAGTGCAAGGCACTGAGCAGTCCACTGGTCTACCCACCTCCCCCAAGGATGCAGGGCCCCTGAGTGGGCAGCAGATCACTACAGATGAGGGGAAGTGGAAATTACACAGAGCCACGGCTCTAGGGACCACACTCACAATCCAGCCTAGGATAAACCCAACTGGCATAAAACTAATCATCTAGACACTTCTAAATGTGTGCTCACTGTTCTGTGCATTTTATACTTGGGAAGCAATGAACCAAGGAGAGACATTCATAACTCTTAATCTTCAAGGTTTGAAACCTGCTCGATGTCATTTCTGAAGGAAGATCTAAATAATACCATTAATAGAAGCACAAGGTGTGTAAAAAGGGACCTTGTCATCTTATTTCCTCTTTATCAAACCATTACTCTTCGTGCTGGTAAGCTTTTTAATAAGAATTCAACAATTTTCCATTTATCTAATTCTAGTGTCGAGTGAAGTTCTTTATTAATTTTATGTTTCTGTAGCTACGTAACTCAACCCCAGCCTCTCACAAAATAATTTGAAAACAGAAATGCCAGTGGAGTATATAGCATATAATGGACAAGGTATTTCTCCATTCTTTAGGAGACAATATTCCACATTTTTAAGTGATTATTAAAAAAACCCCACAACCAAACCCACTGTTGTAGAGTCGATTCTCACTCACCATGACCCTCAGAATGACCATCATAATGATTCTCATTCATAAGGACAGAGCAGAACTGCTCCAGAGGGCTTGGCAGGCGTCATCTCCGCAGAAAAGCACACTGCCACATCTTTTTCCTGCAGAAAAGCTGCTGGGTTCAAACCACCTACTTTTTTTGGTTCAAAGCCAAGTACTTAATCACTGTGCCACCAGAGTTCCTTGATTTTCTGTAAGCACATTCTTCTTTCCCTCTTTGTAGTCCAGCATAAGTTTGAAATATCTAGGTACAGTCCCTAGCCTTACTCCTTTTCCCTATCTTACTTTTCCAGAAGGGAGGAGCAATTACTTTGACTTCCTGGACTGATAGCCTGGTAGAGAGAGTCTCCTTCTAACAACTTGTGACAAGCAGGTAAGGATTTAATTAACGTCAGATTTTAATTATCTCTTAATGAGACAATGGACTTGTTCCAGTCCATCAATCATCACAATGTATGGTATATTTATGTTCAGGGTTCGGTGTTCCATTTCTTTTCTGTACCATGAAGTAATGTCCTTAGAGAACCAATGATGGAAAAGTCCAAGGGGTTCTAGGATGTCTCCACTTGAAAACCCACCCCAAACCTTCTGCCGTCATGTCAGTTCCAAATCAGGTGACTGCATGTGTTACAGACCAGGTGTGTTCCTCAGGGTTTTACAAAAGCATGTAACCAGGCCTTTCTTACACAGTGCCTCTGAGCACGTAGAAACTACCAACCTTTAGTCAAGTGCAAGCTTTGGGTACCCCCAGGGATCTTCTACATTTGCAGCAAGAAAGAAATATTTAAGGAGAACTCTAATGTAACCACAAAAACACAACTTAAACCCTCAAGTCAAAACCGACTCATAGCTGACCTTCCACTCATCTCCTAGGGCTGTATATCACACAGGAAAATGACCCATCTTTTCCCCTGAGGAGCCACTGATAGTTTTGAGCTGCCAGAGAGACAGGACCTTTTGGTAAGAATGCAGCTCCCTGTGGAATATGCCATCAGAGCTCCCTACTCTCAAAAGAGGATGTTGGTATCATGATGCCTTGAGGGATGTCAAATAAGGTCACGGCCAGAGGAGAGCTTGGCCAATTGGACAAATGTTCCATATACAATAACTTACAGGGCTTGGCTAGCTCAGTTGGTAGAGCATGTGACCCTTAACCTTGGGGTTGTGGGCTTGAGCATCACATTGGAATATAGAAAACAAGAGCATTAAATTATAAGGCAATTGAAAGATTGTATAAAACACAATGCACATGAATGAAACACAAAGTTTATTAACTATTGTATGCAAACCAAGAAAAAATACAAAAGATTTTGTGTGGTATAGGCTACACTTGGAATAGGGCCAGGGATAAACCCAAATATTTAATGGAAAGTGAGTAAAATATTATTCATTGTTTATCTGAAAGGCAAACTCAATTAGATACACATACTGGTTTTTCCTTCTCCTCCCACCCCCAAATGTGCACACCAGGCATAGGAGAAATGAAAGATGGAAGTCAGACAGTGTAAAGTTCAAGGTTAAGGTTGGCTATCCAATCACTGGCTCCCTGCTGTGTGGCCTGTTTGGATAGCTGTTTGATTCACTCTCTTCCCTTTATTGTCTCTGTCACTCTCAGAGAAAGAAGTCTATGTTCAGACTGCCTGAGTGTGCTAAGTCTCATCTGATCTCAGCAAAAACCATACGTGTTCTTGGTAATGTTAACCAGGTTGACAGTTTTGGAATAAAAAAGCTAAAACAACCAACAAACAAAAAATCCTTCATTTTTCTTAACTTTTTTGCTCTTACAGGAATCTAAACATAGTTTCTAACCTCTATTTCCCAGTAAACTTTGAACCAATCAGGAACTTCACTTTCATTCTAAGCTAAGTGATTTCCCAGTGCTCACAGAAGATCACATTTTACCCAGGATGGATAATATCAGGTCCTCAGATCCAGACAAAACAGAGTTGACCCAGTGACAAGAGACCTGCTTAAAAAGATGTCGTCACCTGTATGCTGTGACCCAGCAGGGGCTTTAAGAACCTGGCTCACTTGCCAGGTGGAGCACTGTATCAGTAGCTGATGGCAGTTGGGACCCATCTGTGAAATGAGGGTTTGTTTCATCAAAGAAGCCATAACACTAATATCTCTCTCTCTCTCTCTCTCATGTGTGTACCATCAAATTGGATCTGACTGGTACAGGAGGAGATTGTCCCTCCTTCTTCAGCAGAGCATCTGGTGGGTTCGAACCGTGCACCTCTGGGATTGCAGTGCAGCTTCTTGCCACTAGGCCACCAGATCTCGCCTGACTTTTAATTTTTAAAAGTACATGAACACCTTCAGTGATACCAATGAATGTGCATGAGCAAGAGGGCACTTAATACATAAAAAGGAAGGCGGCTCAGAAATTCACTGTGCATTCTCACTGGGAATTACGTTTGTTAATATCAGGCCACTTGATTGACAAAATAGAAGGATAACTTAGTGTTCATGAGGATGCAGACGGCGACCGACCATATAACCTATCTCAACATGAATGAAGGTTGACTCTGGAGCTTCCCTGGCACTGTGACTACTCGGGATAGCAGCTGGAGTCAGATACCCCTCATTGTGGATCATGGTGAGCCCGGTCACTGTGGGCATGGATTACAGGAACTGGATCCTCCATGCCTGCTCTTGGGATGTAGCTCCACTCCACGAAATGAAGCAGTATGCCTTTTAAAGAACCATAGCAAGTGAGCTTTGGTGCCATGATGGGTAAGAGTTGTGCTGTCAACCCTAAAGCATGCAGTTCGAATCCATCAGGTGCTCTGTAGGAGAAATATGGGCAATCTCTTCCCAGCAATTTACAGCCTCTGAAAACCTACTGGAGGGCCAGGGTTGGGCTTGTGTTGATGGCACTTAACAACAGAGCCGAGGTAGTAATATATAGAGAAATGCACACTGGATCCTCCAATTATGGCTACTTAGTTGTTTTATCCAACTCAGAAAGGAACATTTGTCTTCAGAGAAGGGGAAATGAATTATCATAAAATGAATTCTGAACACATGGTCTGATCAGACAGAATGGTGGCTAATTTATGTTTTTCAGTACAAATGAACTTTTCAATATAAATAAGCATAATCTAATAAGAAGACTCCCCTAAGGAAGGCAATTTGTGCTAATTTCTCTGTTGTACAAAAGACTGTTTTTGGCATTCCTCCCTGGTGCCTGCCTTAAGACATGCTGCCCTTTCTCTTGAATAGCCTTACAGCTGCACGTCTCAAACTGAACTGCAACACATTTGAAGCAGAAACTTCAAGATGCTTGCTAAAGGTTGGATGTTTGTGACTGTCCTCAGACCAACTGGAGGTGGGATATGTTATTTACCCAAGCTGCCTAGGCAATTTCTAAACTCAGTAAAATGTTCTAACATCTAGAATCTAGAAACCTCTACAGGTATATGTGCCACTTACCAGTCATAACACATTCTGTGAAACAGGATTTTATGTAATTTGGACGTGTGAATCAACTGTGTGCAAAAGCTATGTATGGGGCTTGGCTGGGGGAGGCACTGGCTCCCTTCCCACCAGGATGCCTCAGGTGAGGACTTCCGGGTTCCACCTGGCTGTCACTGCTTCATCAGCTTAGCCAGTTGTAGGAAAGGTCATCTCACTGATGAGAATCATGTGGGTTGACGCACGCTCATAAAATGAATTCCGAGTACATAAACCAGATAGAATGGCAGCTAATTTATGTTTTTCAGTCCAAGTGAACTTTTCATTGTAAATAAACATCATTTCATAACATGAGTTCTGCAGGGACCCCATCAGTCAAGTGCAGAGACTAGGCCCACAAATTCAGAACTAGGGTGGACCAGCCTGAAAGTTGTTGTCTGGGCCTCCATCACTGCAGACTAAGTGGCTCTGGGCCAAATGCCACAGCCAGGCAGAAGTGGGGCTCCAACTGCAGGTGAGGGTCTGGTGTCCTAGCGCTCACATCTCTGAGTGCCCAGCCCACAGATGTACATGTAGTCTGATGCCGACCTTATAAGATGCAAGTGATGTATACATGCATTTGCTTTGTGAAAGAATGGACTTGGGAACAAGTGCCATTTCAGCAAACAAGTTAAAGTTATTCAGAGTCCAGTCGAGCAAATGGGATGAGTTACCACTGGAGAAAAAAAATGAGGGTATGCTTAGACCTCATATTTTGTGATTCTTGCAAAGGTATTTTAGAAGAGACATTTCCAGAATGTTGTTAGCAACAGGAACTCCCTGGAAATCTTCAGTAAGAGGCAGTTATGTGAGTGATGGCTGAGCAGGCGAGCTCTGAACTCAGACTCCCTGGGATGGAGGGCCACCGTTAGCCACATCAGCTAAGAGACCATAACAAATCATTAAACTATTCCTTGTTTGCTCATATTTAAAATGTTGTTGTTGTTGTTGATCTCCATCAAGTTGAGGATGGCTCATAGCGACCCTATGAACAAAAGACCTGAGGCCTTTCTATAACATAACGATCATCCTTTCTCCAGGTTCATAGTTTCCAGAGGCATGTGATTTAGGATGCCACTCCTGCTTCCAAACCTGTCTTAAACTGGGAGCTCTACCCAACACTGTCCACCATGAGCAGCCTATTTAAAATGAGGATGATAAGTAAAACTGCAAGTTGATAATGACAATATTCAGATGCTAAATCATCAAATACCTTCCCCATCATGTAGTTGTAATTATTAAGTAAGTCAATATAGGCTTTGTGCTTACAGTGGTGCCTGGCACACAGAAACACTAGATGGTGGCCATTATTACTGGTCTCCAGAGGAGTTCTGCGCTATACTGATGGAGGATTTAACCCAATGAGAACATTGATCACATTGTGTGTTAAATACATTCTTGCCAGGATCTTCTCAACTGACCCTGAGCTCTTTAAGGCAGTATTACTGCTTCCCAGAATCTCACCCACTATATGACACAGAATAAACACAAAAACCCTTTGTCATCTGAATTGAGTCCATTCCTGAAAATGTGTTGGACTATAAACTTTCAAGAAATACTAACCTACTATTAATTACCTCTCATGCAATATAAACCTTTGGAAACCAAATGAAAGGTCAGAGTTGGTTCTGACTCCACAGCCTGGTGGTGTATTGGTGGAATTCTTGCTTTTCATGTGGGAGACCCAGGTTTATTTCCCAGCCAATGTACCTCATGGACAGCCCCCACCCATCTGTCACTGAAGGTGTATGAGATGCTCTGGAGCTGAACAGTTTTCAGTGGACTATCAGACTAGAAAAGTAGGAAGAAAGATCTGGCAATCTACTTCTGATTTGAAAACCACATGAATCACAATATGAGATGGCACAGGATTGAGTCAAGTTTTGTTCTGTTTGCATGGGGGCCTGTGAATTATGTGTCAGTCAACCTGACAGCAATTAATAACAACTACAGATACTATTAATATTAGTTGGTAAAGGAATGAATGCTCAGTACATCCAAAACTGTCCATTTACCCACATATCACTCACTACACACTTAAACAATACTATATTCTCAAACAACTACATGGCAAACCTAACAAGAAAGACTGCACAATGTAAATTACTGAAAACACCAGTTACTTAGCAAACTGTTCAACATTTACAGGAACAATTAGCAGGTATGTTTGTGTGCAGCTCATACCTGAATAGAATACAAATTTCCTTTTATTTCTACAGTAAACATGTATGATAATTAAGATACAGAGTGAAATAACATTGCCAAAGACTTGAAAGATGCTATCCAATCTGGATCTGCGTAGGCAGGAAGCAGATATAAACAAATACTAAAGGGCTAATTTGTCAGGGGGAAAAGTGGGAACAGTTACAGATGTAATATGTAGTTTAGTTAAACACTGGGTCCAAGCGGGAGAAAAATGTGAGACAGGAGACGCTCACCTCACATCTCCAAGCTCCCTTGTGGGTCATAGTGTGACCTGGGGCAACAGCCTTTGCATCCACTCGTAGACTATGACCAATACTAGTCTCTGTCTTGACTACTCCCTCCTGTTCAGCCCCATAGAATTTTCAATGGTTGATGTTTTTCCTACACAATTCATTGTGCCTTTCTTTTTTTTTTTAAACACCCCTCCCCCCAGTTCGCTCCTCTCTTTGAAAAGCAAAAGACAAACTTCTTCTTTGTTGGTATACGATCCCCTCATCCCCTCGCACCCACACCCACGCCCCCCCCACGCCCCAAATGCTCTCCACTATGCAACCTTAATTCTGGATTCCTGTGATAATCATAATGTGCCTTTCTTTTGAAGTACTTCTGGGTGGATTAGAATCTCCAATGTTTTGTTTAGTAGCCAAGTAGCCAAGGACATGACTATGTATTAGATTTTCTGAAATGTCCCCAATTTCTCCTCACATGTACTGAATACCTTAAAATCTCATTGGAATGAACTGAATTCCATCAATGCATTAACAAATGAAAACGCAAATGCATTGCCTGTGAGTCAGAGCCTCCAGTGGGGTTTTGGGAGGCTGTAAATTGCAGGAGAGAAGAAGATTGCCCACTTTCTCCTGCTGAGGCTGGTGGATTCAAACTGTCAGAGCGGTTAGCAACACAACTCCCACTGACACAATAACCACAGCTAGCGGCAATGAGTTTGCTTAGATGTAGTGCTATTTTGGGCCTCTTACATATTTCCTCGAAATTTAGAATTATAGTGTACATATGCCGAAAGCACCTGGAAATGCTTTTCAATTTATTCTTCTAATTTTAAGGAAGAATTCTCAGCGTTTTGCCAGGTTTGAATGAACAGTAGGGTGACAGCTGCATAGTGAGAGACAGGAAGCATAATCCTTAAATGAGTTTGCTTTATAGTCAGATTATCATTGCCTAGATAAACATGAGTTCCTTTATATTCAACACAAAGACATTTAAAGAATATTGCAAGTCCTCTGTAAACAAGGTTTCCAATTATTGAAAAAAGAACGATTTTATAATCTCTCAGCAGCTGGCATATATGCTAAGATTTTACCTAAAAGAAATAATTTAAAAACTCAATTTAGCAGCCTCCTGTACCAGGCAGCTAGACTGCTGGGTGGGTTTTTGTTTTTTTAAAGATAGATCAAGTGGGGAGAAAAGGCTTTTCATCGGGGGATTTGTTTTGAGGATATTGGGGCAATTTCATCCTGAAAAAATAAATATAGGTAATTCTTTTCTAATTAGAAATCCAGGCTATCTATTGAGAGGGAAAGAAAGAAAATGCAAATATGGAAACGGATACCCTTGTAGTTATACTGCTTACTACAGAATGAAAATTGAGCAAACTTTCAAATCTCCTTCTTCCTTTGATTTAGACTTGAAGGTTTTCTTTCCCCTCGTGGTGGTCCTTTAAGAATTCTGAGTACTGATGAAGTGACTTTCTTCCTGTCTTGATTACAATGTATTATATATGTAAAAGTCTCCTGTAATAAACCTTTAAAAGAGTACTGGTGGGCTTTGCAGTAAGGAAGGAGTCCCAGTGGCAGAGTGAGCAAAAGTTGGCAGTTCAAATCTACTAGTGGCTCAGAGGGGAAATGCTGGGCAGTTTCTTCTTTGTAAGCATTGGAAACCCACTGGCAGGTCGCCATGGATAGGAATCAACTCGATGTCTGTGGGTATGCTGTGAACTACATAGCACACATCAAAGCTCTGTCATCTGTTTACCCTGATTGCCCAGTGCACATGCCCTTTGAACTTGCACAAGGGCGAGGCAGGTGAAAGGGAACAGTTCTTGTCTTTGTATGTCTGTTTCCAGTGCCTCCAGGACTAATAGAATGATAGAAAAGAGTGTCTACTTTATGCCCTGTGCCACCTGTCTGGAGCTCCTGGACCTTTCAAGGAAGGCTTTCAGCAGAGCATGCGGCAGTTTTCATGGCTCGTATCTTGACCCTTGAGGCCTCCTCTCAGCCACGGGCCAAGAGTGATGTCCTCCCTGCGATTCTCTTCATCAAGACCCTGGGCCTTCGCTGGAATGCGAGCAAGCCGATATGCCATTCAGATTCTCTGCCTCTAGGACTTGCAAGCTGAGCAGCAACAGGAAAAAAATGTTAGCTAATTCACATGTATGGCAGAGTCTGATAATAACAGTGATCAAAAGGATGCTAGGTGTCAGCCACTGTTCTGAATACTCTTTAAATGTATTAAAACAGAAAAACTGAGATGGAGAAACAGAGTGGAAAAGCAGGAGTATTACCCGGAAGCCCTGACCCTTTACCCCAACCCCATGCCCATGCCCAGAGATCATCCAGTTCTCCTCGCAGGCCTGTTTCCCCTCCTTAAGACCCTTTGTTTAGTTCACTTTTCTACTCAAGGATGTCCTCATAGACATCTAACGCCCCTTCCCTCTCCTACATTTAGTCAAAATTGGTTTCTCTTGCTCACAACAGAATGCTAAGTAATATTTCCATTAAGTCAGGCTCTCCCGGGCCAGGGCCAAACGTCCGTAAGGCTGGATCTTGGCATCCTGACACACACCCAGGATCCGGCAGCAACGCTCTGCAAGATGCATTTCAAAATCACTGGAAGAATGAATGCTTTCCCAGCAGCTGGGGGCCTCTCTGTGAATTGAGGTCCATTCTCACCTCAGGCTCCCAGAATACCCCAAAGCCTGGCAGTGGACAGAGGTACTCACAACTCTTGCTGGCCCAGATCCTCCTCCTGACAGCTCATTTATACCCTCTCCTCCTCGCTCCATCTTCTCTGGCACTGTGACTCCTTGGCTCTACATGTTGGCTCCTGACACCCACCCTGGGCGCTCCTTGTCTGGACAACCCAATTGGGCTCACTGCTCTAGCTTGGAACTGCTACTCTCTTGGCTGGAGCTCCTTGCTCATCCTCTGGCACCCTGAAGCCTACAGAGAAAATGGCCCCTTGTCTTCCATCAAGCCAAGTACCAAAGAGGCTATGCTGGCCGGGCTGGCCTCTCACTGGGGCAGGGGAACCACATGAGATAGATAGGTCAACCTGTTCATCCACGTAACACTTCCTACAGGTGAGCAGAAGGAAATGATCATGATTACAACCTAGAAAATCCTATAGGAAGTTCTGCTCAGTCACATGGAATCACAATGAGTCAAAAATCAACTTCATGGCCCCTAATAATGGATGCCTCTGAGTTGTGGTGTTTGAATAGTGTACTGAACATTCCATAGGCTTCCAAAAGAACAAAGCAATATGCCTTGGAGAAAGTGCAGCCCGGGTGCCCCTTACAAGCAAAGATGGGGAAACTTAATGTCACATATTTTGGTCATGTTGTCAGGAGGGACTATCCTTTGGAAGAGACAATATGCCTGGAAAGGCGGAGGGTCAGTGAAAGAAAGAAAGATCTTGAACAAGTTAGATGGACACAGAGACTGTAACAAGGGGTTCAAATGTAGTAGAAATAAGGCAGATGGCACAGGATAGGGCAAAGTTCAGATCCATTGTTCATAGGGTCACTAGAAATTATAGTCAGGCCGCCGCCGCCTCGCCGCGGCTTGAGGGCGGGAGGCTGGGGGAGGGTAGCGGAGCCGGCGCTGCCGCCATGTTGGGTCTGAGGCGGCTGCTGTAGGCGTGGAGAGAGCGAGCAGGCGGCGTCGTGGTACCGGCCTCTCTGCAAGCGGCCCTGAGCGGCGGCAGAGCCATGAGCGGGGGAACCCCTTACATCGGCAGCAAGATCAGCCTCATTTCCAAGGCAGAGATACGCTACGAGGGCATCCTGTACACCATCGATACCGAGAACTCCACCGTAGCCCTCGCCAAAGTTCGGTCCTTTGGTACAGAAGACAGACCAACAGATCGACCGATACCACCTCGAGATGAATTCTTTGAATACATTCTATTCCGAGGAAGTGATATTAAAAATCTCACTGTTTGTGAGCCACCAAAACCACAATGCTCTTTGCCTCAGGACCCAGTCATTGTTCAGTCTTCACTAGGTTCCTCTACTTCTTCATTCCAATTGGTGGGTTCATATGGACCTTTTGACAGGATGCCGACGTACAGTCAGTTCAGTCCAAGTTCCATAGTTGGACAGCAATTTGGTGCTGTTGGTGTTGCTGGAAACTCTTTGACAGCTTTTGGAGCAGAAGCATCTTCAAACAGTGGTACCTTATCCCAAAGTAGTGCCGTTGGGTCTACCTTCACATAGGATTCGAGATCTCTAAAACCTCAGTTATCACAAGGTCGTTCAAGCCCTCAGTTAGACCCTTTGAGAAAAAGCCCAACCATGGAACAAGCAGTACAGACCGCCTCAGCCCACTTACCTGCTCCAGCACCTGTTGGGAGAAGGAGCCCTGTATCAACCAGGCCTTTGCCATCTACCAGCCAAAAAGCAATAGAGAATCAAGAGCACAGGCGAGTTGAAGTGCATAAAGTTCCAAGGCCAGAAAATGAGCAACTTAGAAATGAAAGCAAGAAACAAGTAGGTGCTCCTTCAGGTCCAAGGAGAGGCCGTGGGGGTCATCGAGGTGGCAGGGGAAGATTTGGTATTCGGAGAGATGGGCCAATGAAATTTGAGAAAGACTTTGACTTTGAAAGTGCAAATGCACAATTTAACAAAGAAGAAATTGACAGAGAGTTCCATAATAAACTTAAATTAAAAGAAGATAAACTTGAGAAGCAGGAGAAACCTGTGAATAGTGAAGACAAAGGAGACTCAGGAGTGGATACCCAAAACAGTGAAGGAAATGCTGATGAGGAAGATCCACTTGGACCTAATTGCTATTATGACAAAACGAAATCCTTCTTTGATAATATTTCATGTGATGATAACAGAGAACGGAGACCAGCATGGGCTGAAGAAAGAAGATTAAATGCTGAGACGTTTGGAATCCCACTACGTCCAAACCGTGGCCGTGGCGGCTACCGAGGCCGAGGAGGTCTTGGCTTCCGTGGAGGCAGAGGGCGTGGAAATGGCAGGGGTGGCACCTTCGCCAGCCCTCGAGGGTTTTGTGGTGGATTTAGAGGAGGTCGTGGGGGCCGAGAGTTTGCAGATTTTGAATATAGGAAAACCACAGCTTTTGGGCCCTAAAAGGTCTGGATCGATCATACTGCTTTCTGAAAGAAAGACAACAAAGTTGCTGCATAGTCTACAAACAAATCTGAAAATGAAAATTCTAGCTCTTCATACTCCTGAAAATTGGTTTCAGTCTTTTGAAGAATGAAGAAGTTAATTCGCTGTATATTTGTCACCAGCACTGGGTTTTGTTTTGTGTTTTGTTTTCTTGCTTAATTTCAAAGATACAGTGAAACCTATGAGAGCCAGAACCTAATGGGACTGCCTTGTTTTTTGGGTCTCACAGGTTTTCTACCTTTGACAGGGTATAGTCTTAATATGTTTCTATTGCTCTCTTTAATGGAAAATATTTTGTTTTTCTTTTCTGACAGGTTTCTGCCTTACACAGGTTCCATCTTTTTCAGGATTTACTATATTGGGGAAGGGGAAAGAAGGTTCATCTTTGAAAATGAGCCTTTAAAAATATATTTGAAATAGCAAAAGGTTACATGATTATTTTTTTTTTAATGTATAGTTAAACTAAAGCAGTACTTCATTGGGACTTAGAAGTATTTTTTATTACTGAGAGGATTTTTCTTATCACTAAGTTGTATTTGGCAATTATTGCAAGTTGCCTGTGAATGGGGTCGCCGTGATACTGTGTTTTGAGAAAGTGTATGTATGTGTCTTTCTTTTTTCTCTTTTGGAAATCCCATAATATCCCTTTTGAGATAGCTCAATTAATTAGGGTGCTGGACGATAGAGAATTTTGTCAGTCAACTATGTACACACAGTAAATACTGTTTCTTAGGCAAAGGTAACTTTTTTTATATAGTTGTAAAATTCCATTATATTCCATTGCCAAAGAAACATTAAGAACTTTGTATAGCTGTATAAAAAAGCAACTAATTTTTTAAAGAATAAACATTTTAAAGTCAGAAAAAAAAAAAGAAATTATAGTCAACTGGACAGTGCCTAACAACAACAACAACAATAACAACAACACTCTCACTTCAAAACCTGCTATTCTCTTTTCTTGTCTTTAGCACACATAAGCACATGGGAATATTCTTTATAGAACAACCCTTCACTTATTAGAAGCTAGTATTGTGTCACCTCATTACACATTCTTCCCCAAACTAAATAATCCTAGTTCATTTAACCTTTTATAATAGGTCCCATCCCCCCCATCCTTAATTCATCTTCATTATTCTTCTTAGATCTCACTTTAAATTCTCCACATTCCTCTTAAGCTTAAAGAGCTTGAGTACCCAATAGCATCAAATCAAATCAAGGGCAAACTAATCCTATTCTTACATTTCTAGGGAGAAAATATTGGGTGAATATACTCATCTCATTATACTTCATTCTCGTTAGTAAATTCCTTCCTTCAAAGTTTAATGATATTTGGGTTAAGTAGTACCAAATTACTTTGGAAAATGCAAAGAAAGTACCATTCTCACTTTTCTCCCTTAAGTCAGTTCCCCCCTTCCTCCCTGGAAATATAAGCCTATTAAGTATCAGAAATGATGGGGGGAAAGTAATGTACATAAACAGATACAAAAAAATTACAGAGCTTAGGAGAAGGTACAAGATCAAGACATTTGACTAGTATAAAGACCAAATGGTTTGTAAAAGTGGCTGGGAATCAAAATTCACACTAGATTAAAAAGCCCAAATTCTAAAAGTACTTTTCCCTGGTAATATCTATTTAGTGCTATGGAGATGATATCAAACAAGTACTGTTTTAAGTGTTTATGTGCATTAATTTACTCTTCAAGGTTATTTCCCATACAAGACCAGAGGTCAGTAAGCTTTTTCTCTCCAGATCTAGGTAATAACTATTTTATGCTTCGAGGACCAAGCAATCTCTCAAAACCACTGTAGCATAAATGAACATGGGCTGTGTTCTAATAAAACTTTATCTGCAGTTGAAAATGCAAAGCAGATGCAGTGTACTGTTTCCCCAATACCTATTCTAGATAAATGGACAAAGACTCCATTCTAAAACACAAAACCCATTTCAAGGTATCTTATGGTTAGTTCAAAATACAGAGCTTGCCAATGCCTTGAAGGCTTTTTTTATTTAATGGCTAGTCTATTTCTGTTTATGCCTTTCCACCTCTTACTGTACTGGGAGGAGAGAATTCTATTAATTTTTAAACTATGGTGTACTGATGCCAACTAAAACAAAATAATATGAACCAAGGCCAGAATTGGTTGAAAAATGTTTTAAAACTACTGACAATAATGAAACACTAAGCAGTCTGAGGTGCCTCCTTGAATGAAAAGACATTTCTGAAGCTGCATTAAGCATGGCAGTGGGGAAGCTTGGGGAAGCCTGAGACCCATCACAGCGCAAAGAGACGGCCAGCAAAGTGCAATTACAGACTCAGTTGCAATCACTTGGAGATGCAAGACAATTCATCAAACAATCAATGTGTAATTACCTAGGAGGACACAAGGTGCTGGATGGCAACCAGTACACTGTGGTCAGGCTGTGCCAAGGCTATTTCATTTCCTTCCCCAGCAAACAGAGAGATGACTCCGGTCATGTAAATGAGGAAGAGCAAAGAGAGATTCTCATCAAAGCAAAGCTTGCTCTTCTGCCAACTAGACAGGAGGATACGGTGCATTTGCAGCTGACGAAGGTGAGATTGTAATTTGTCAAAGGACACAGACAAAGGGGACTGATTACGAAGGGCTCAGTCAGTGTCAGTCTAGAAATGACTAGGGCAGGTTAACTGAAGCAAGGAGATAGGGCCAGAAGAAGAACAACTTTGGGCTGTCTTTTCTTATTGGTTTATTGTTGCTGCAGTTGTTAATATCTGTCATCGAGCCAGCCATTAATTTAGGACAATCTCATATACAACAGAATGGGACACTATTCAGTCCTGTGCAGGCCTCCTGACAGCTCGAATCCGATCTTGTGACCCATAGAGTTTAAACTGGCTGCCATTGGGAAGTATATCACCAGGCCTTTCCCCCCTAGTCTGTCTCAGTCTTGTGGAGTCCTGCTGCCATAGAGTGTAATGTGCCTGGCTGTTAGCATTGGTGTTTGAATCTCATAGGCACTCCATGCAAGTAGATGGACAGTTTCCTCGACCAAGATTTATAATCTCACAAACCAAACAGAGGGTCCTAACCAACTTGATGGCAACGAGTTTTAGGTTCTTATTCTGGAAGCTCCACTGAAAGCTATTTGGCATCATAGCAAGTGTTAAGCTGCCCTTGCCAGATGATGGCTGTGCAAGAAGTGAACTAGCTGGGAATTGAACCTGGGTCTCCTGCATGAAAGGTGAAGCCTCTACCACTGCTCTTTATTTTAGGAGCCCCAATGGCATAGTCTGTAGTGAGTTGGGCTGCTAACCTAAAGGCTACATGTCTCTAATAGTTCAAATCCATGAGCAGCTCCGAGGGAGAAAGATGGGCAATCTCTTCCCTTTGGGATTTACAGCATCTGGAATCCAATGGAGGACTGTCATGAATCAGAACTGATGTGATGGCAATAGGTTTATTCTTAGTGGTCCCTCTATTTGTGAATTAGTCGCTTAGAATCCTGGTCTGAGATTTCTACCATCTGGCCTCAGTCCTCAGATAATCCACTGAGTAAAAGGACCTGCTACATACACTTGTTATGCATCAGAGAGTTGGACAATGACCAAGGAGGATAGAAGGAGAATTGATGCCTTTGAGCTGTAGTGCTGGAGAAGAGTATTGAGAATACCATGGACTGCTAAGAAAACAAACAGATTTGTCCTGGAAAGGGTTAAACCGGGTGGCTCCTTGGAGGCAAAGATTCTGAGGCTCTGTCTAACATACTTTGGACATGTTGTGAGGAGAGACCGGTCCTTGGAGAAGGACATCATGCTTGGGAAGGTGAAGGGACAGCGCAGGAGGGGAAGGCCCTCTGTGAGGTGGATTGATTCAGTGACTGGGATAATCGGGATGGGAGTGTCAGAGACAGTGCGATTGGCACAGGACAGAGCAGAGTTTAGGGCTATTGTACATAGGGTCGCTATGAGTCGCAAGCGACTCGATGGCACATAACAACAACAACAAAAGGACCTGCACCTTTGAAAATAGAAATAAAACAAAATATTCATGCCATCACAGTGATCTGGTATTTTTGTAAGTGATTTTGCTCAAGAAAAGCAAGATGAAATCTAGAGCATATTTGTACACAACCAAAGATAATGAGAAAACCAGAGATATGAAGAAGTGTTTTTATGAGGCCTGGAGTTCACAATTGTCTATACTGAATATGAATGCACATGAATTTTATCAGAACAGAATTTAAATATTTATCTTCTTTTTCTTTTTTAAAATTAATTTTAATGAAAGTTTACAGAGACATAGGGTTTCCAGTCATTCATCACTTTTCTATATATTTTTAAATTCAAACCTAACACTAAGAAACAATGCTCCAGAAAGTTAGGGAAGAGCACAGGAAATCAGTCTAAATTAAGTCTTGACCATATGCTCAGACTCCCACGTATCTGTCAGTTGGTCACATTAGAGCAGCCTGAGTGTTGCTGTGATGTTGGAAGCTACAACACTGGTACCTCAATCACCAGCAGTGTCACTCGTGGGGGACAGATTTCAGTGGTGCTTTCATGCTGAGATACATAAGGCAGAGAGACCTAGTAAATTACTTCAGAAATTATGTCCATGAAAATCTTCTGCTTCACAATAAAATAGTGTCCAAGTCACTTAGTTTGGATACATCATAAGGAAAGATCATTAGGGAAGGGCATGCATTTGGTGAAATGGAGGGTGAGTACACTGGAGACCTTCGCTGAGATTGGATGGCACAACAGCCACAGCAACGGACTCAAACACACTGGCAACTGTGCAGATGACGGGGACCAGATAATGCCCAATCTGCTGTGTATAAGACTGCGTGAGTCAGAGGTGTCCCGAGGCCATCTGTCTATTCACCTAGCCATCTATTTATATACCTCTCCTCTTAACAATGATTCATATTTGGCCTCTGCAGTGTAAGAGGGTTGGCAAAACTGGAAAGAAACAACATATATTTTCAAGGGTGGAAAACAATATCTAGGAGAGAGCACATTTAGGGAAAAGCCTTGGCCATGTGTGACTTGTGATTTCTCCTTTGATATCCACCTGGCACAGTGCTAGGCACACAGAAACATAAAATAAAAGTAAGAATTCTACTAGTGAGCCATGATGGCTGTCCAAACATGAAACCTGAAGTCACTGCCAGGGAGTTAGAGCAGACTTATGGCCTCTTTCCTAAGGAACTGAAGAAGTGATTAAGACAAGGAAACAGAAGGAAGTACAATAAATCCAATAAAAAACCCCTCAAACCCACTGCCACTGACTGGATTCTGACTCATGCCAACACTAGTAACTAAAAAAAAAGTCATTGTCATCAAGTTTGAACCACTTTATAGTGGACCCTCCAACAGGTTTAAATCACATAGGATTCCATCTTTCTCCCACTGAGCCCCTGGTATATGAAGACTGGCCACTTTGGGTTGGCAACACAATTCATTAACCATTAGGCTACTTGCTCTGCTGATATTTCCACAATCAGGGAAAAGTATGTGTCAGGGTTGTGTAATTTCTCCATATCTGTATGTTGAGCAAATCATTCAAGAAGCTAGCTTTTATGAAAAAAAAGTGGAGCATCAGGATTTAAGACTCTTCAATAACCTGCATTATATTATGCAGGTAACATAATCTTGCTTGGTGAGAGCTAGGGGAACTTGAAGCACTTGCTGAAGAGGATCAAGGATGTACTTGCAATATGGATTATATTTCAATATCAAGAAAAGAACAAAAAAATCCTCACCACTGGTCTGATGGGCAAAAATTATGATAGATGGAGAGAAGATTGAAATTGTCAACAATTTAATCTTGCTTAGATCCACAATCAACGTCCCTTGTATGAGCAATCAGGAGACCAGGAGACATACAGTATTGGGAAAGTCTGCTGTCAGGGATCTCTCCAAAGTCCTGAATAACCATGATGTCAGACTAAAGGCTCAAGTTTGCCTGATGCAAGCTACTTTTATTCTTTTCAATCACCTGCTATGCATCTGAGAGCTGGACAATGCATAAGTATTACAGAAGAATCAATGCTTTTGAGTCGTTTGTGGTGTTGGAGAAGAGTACTGAATATCCCATGGACTTCCAAAAGAACAAACAGGTATGTCCTAGAGAAAGTGAAATCAGAGTGCTCTTTGGAGGCAAGAATGGTGAAGCTTTGCCTCACATACTTTAGGCATGTTGCTAGAGACTATTTCTTAGAGATGCTTATTATATTTGGAAAGGTGGAGGGATCAGCGCAAGAGATAAAGACCTTCAACCAGATGGGTTGACACAGTGACTGCATCAGTAGGCTCAAGTGTGTCAGAGACAATGAGAACAACACCAGATAGGACAGGGTTCAGATCTGTTGTTCATAGGGTCACTACAATACTCGACTCGAAGACACTAAACAACAACAACAACAACATACAAGAAGAGGCAGCTCATCTTTCTCCTGCAGAGCTGAGGTGATTCGAACCACTAAAGAGGCACCACCTATGTGCTAGCAGTGTGACTCCCTACCAATTAAGCCACCTAAGTAGAATGGTTAGAAAACTGTTCCTCACACTTAAGCATGCACCAGAACTTCCTTAAGAGGTTTTAAAAACACAGTTTGCTGGGCCTTGTCTTCAGAGAGCAGCTCATTCAGTAGGTGTGAAGTGGGCCAGAGAATCTGCATTTCTACCAAATCCCCATTGTTCCTGACTCTGGAAATCAGCATTTGAGAATCATTGGGTTAAAAAGCCCAGTCCTAAGATAGACCTAGGAATGCCAACCTATGAAGAAAACCCTATGAAGACCTCAAAAAAAGCCCAAAACAGCAGAAGCAGACCTCTAGTGAACTGGCAAAAAAACCCAAAGAAGTATTTAGGAAAGAGTTATCCCAGTTCATCGTCCAGTGCCTGAGCCTTTAGTGGAAACCCGACTGCAAAGTCGAAGGATTACTACAACTGAAGACTTCAAACACGTGGCTCGCAAGCTGACTCATGGTGTTATGAATAAGGAGCTGAAGTACTGTAAGACCCCAGAGGACCTGGAGTGCAACGAGAATGTGAGACAAGACTGAGGAGTGCATTAAGAAGTACATGCAGAAGTTTGGGGCTGTTTACAAACCCAAAGAGGACACTGAAAATTGAGTGACTTCTGCTGCCAGGATGGGAGAGAGGGCAAGTGCTCAAACAGGACAGACATTGGGAAGAACCCCTGTGTGCCCTCTGCCCCACCCCACAGTCAGGACTCATGCTGCAGAGGGCATGTCACCCTGAGCAGAGTCAAACCCTGAGGATTGCAACTGAAAGCCACAAAACTGAGCTCCAGCTGCGTTAAGGGATGTCTAGTTATGAGCCAGTAGGGGCATGGTTAGAGGCCGTCAGAAGCAAGGGTTTGGGAAAGACCCTCCCTCTGAGACCCGGGCCCAGGCCTGAACCTCACGCTCCAACCTGGGTCTCCTCCTTGGCAGTGCTGTCAGCGCACAGACCCATGCGCCTCCCCACCCCTGCCATCCTGATGATCTGTATTATATTTTAATGTATATGGGAATATACTGAAAACAATTTGTTTCCTGGTTTTTGTTTTGCTTTTAGATTCTCCATGCATCAGAGAAAGACTTTGTAAGGACGGTTACTGTTCTCCTGCAAGGTTTAATTTGTTATTATGTAAATATTCTGAAGCAGGCTGCCTTGTGGTTTTGGCCAGCCTTGTGCTATGTTGATATAAAATCACTTTATCTAATTTTACTGAACTTTTTGTATATAAAAAAAATAAAACCAGTTAAAGGAAAACAAACAAACAAACAAAAGCCCAGTCCTGGATTTGAAATGTCTGAGTTTGAATCTGGACTCTTCCCTCCTGTGCTACGTTTTGAGTCTTATTTCCTCTTGCGTAAACACAGAGAGAATAAAAATCGTGGTTATCCCAAGGAGTTTCTGTAAGTAATAGCATGTGAAATTCTTAACCCCTGCTCCAGACACACTAAAGACCCCATGCAGGCTAGTTGTTAATCTGAAGGGACGAAAAACAAGTAAATAATCAGGTATTTTCAATTAGGTAGTTGGATTAAAGTTGGACCATTTGGGATTGCTCCATGCTCATTTGTTTCTTATGGAATGCAGAGAGAGACTGAGAAACCTGTTTTTAAAATCTCACTGCTTGCTTAGTCAGGCCACGCTATTAGAGGAGACACGGCTTGCTTGGGGCAATGTGTAGCCTGTCTTTATCAGCAATATTTCTTAGTTAAAGTTTAATCAGGTGCTCAAAATGGGAAGCATGTCTTAAGGGCCTCCTGGTGCACCCGGCACTATAGATAGCACTTCCTTTGCAGGGTGGTCCTGGGCACAGGAAATTGATCTTAAACTCAATTTGCAGGCTCTCCTGAGCATATGGTGTGTTGCTAGGGACTGAACTTGCTGTGCAGGTATGAACTACTCTTATTTCTAGATTTCAAAGGCTGGCCTTCAAAAGTCTGTTATCTTCTCACAACCATTGTGTCAGCAGTTCCTAATTCTCCCCTACTTACCAGTCAATAATGTTATGTGTGGTTGAGTCAGAACCAAATAAATCATAGCTGACCCTCCAGTGGGTTTTAAGAGACAATAAATCACACCAGAGTAGACTGCCCATCCTTCTCCCACAGAGCAGCTGGTGGAGTTGAATTGTGTGCCTTTGGATTGGCAGCACAACTTCTTACCACCAGGCCACCAGAGCTCCTTAGTCAATAACAGTATCTCTGATAATAGCTGTCAACATGATCAAAGCTCAAACTCATTGCTATTGAGTGGGAACAGATTTGTCCAGTAATGTAAATAGAAAGAGAGGAGCTTGCCCATCCTTCTCCTTCAGAGCTGCTGCTGAGATTGGCCACCATTGGGTTAGCTGTGTAACTGCTTACAGACTATGTCATAATGGAACATTCCTTGTAAAATGGGATGCTATCTCCTACTCTTCTTTTCTAAAACAATTAACCACACAATATAACATTCCCTTTCTAGTTATTGTACTGGAGAACAACCATGTTCAAGTTAGAATTTCATAACTAAATAATCAGGAGAGATCAACCAGTAGCTGCTAGGTCAATTCAGGTAGACCCATTTATGTGAGAGGCCAACTGAGCTTTCCAAAGAAGCTCATGGAGTATTCTGTTTGTGGTCCCTGGATCCCAAAGTGCCAACCTTCTGTTTAGCATCCAAGAGTGTTAAGTGTTTTCACCACCCAGGGACTCCAACAGACTTGACAAATTATCCACACAAAACAAATTAAAAAATAAAACCAACAGAGCAATCCCAACGATCTTGAGTCAGTTCTGTCGCATGGTGACCCTCTGGCAGGTTTCCATGGCCTACTATGCATCATTGCTTAATCTTACCTTTATGAGTTTATTCTGTTGTAAGGAGAAAACTCCACTTTTGCCTCAATATATGATGTAGCATGTATATGTCTCCTTGGGAGCTCTCACCTTTTCATCTCATCTGCTTCTGTCGGTTTGGAAGCTCTGAGTTTTGGAACAGTCTATTGCTTAAAAAAGCAAAACCAAAAGCCAAAACCACAAACCAAACCTGTTTTGGTTGAGTTGATTCTGACTCCTGACAAGCCCATGTGTCAGAGAGGAGAACTTTTCCACAGGGTTGTCTTGGGCTAAATATTTATAGATGCAGATTACCACACCTTTCTGCTGTCATACTGTGGGGTAAAGTCAAATTGCCAACCTTTAAGCTTGTTGTTGTTGTTAGGTGCCATGGAGTTGAGTATGACTCATAGTGACCCTATAGTCAACAGATCTGAATCCTGTCCTCTGCTGTGCCATCCTCCAGTCTCTGACACACTCAAGCACATTGCAGTCAATCCACCGGGACATAGGTGTGAAAAGCTGCACTCACTGTGTCAATCTACCTGGACTTCCTCTCTTTCCCTGACCCTCCACCTTTCCAAGCATGATGTCCCTCTCCAAGAAATAACCTCTCCTAGCAACATGCCCAAAGTATGTAAGATCAGCTTTGCCCCTAAGAAGCAATCTAGCTGCACCAAGACATATCTGTTTGCTTTTTGGCAGGTCACAGAATAGTCAGCACTATTCTCTAATACCACAGTCCAAAGGCATCAGTTCTTCTGCAATCCTTATTTACTATCCAGCTCTCAGGTGCATACCACATGACTGAAAGGACTATCACCTGAATCAGGTGCATCTTAGTCCTCAAACTGATATCACTTCTCCTCTGTAGTTTGTAGAGGTCCCTGACTACAGATTTTCCTGATATAATAGGTCTCCTGATCTCTGTACTTCTGGTGCCAAATGTAATAATTGTGGATCCAAGTAAGATGAAGCCGTTGGCAGTCTTAAGCTTTTCTCCATCTATCATGATGTTGTCTATCTGTCCAATGGAAAAGATTTTTGTTTTGTTGATGTTGAGATGCCATCTATATTGAAGGCTGCAGTCTTTGACATTTTGTAGCAAGTGCTTCAGTTTGTAGTGGCGTTCAAATATTCGATGCTATCCAGAGACCTTTCAAATGTCCTTACCCACGGTTTGTGATATCCCTTTAGCAACCACTAAATATTTTCTAGGCGATAACTTGCTGGGTGGCCTAGTAGTAAGAATCTGTGTTGCAATCCCAAAGGCGCTCGGTTAGAATCCACCAGCTGCTCTGTGGGGGAAGGATGGGCAATCTCCTCCCATGCGACTTACTGCCTCTGAAAACCTGCTGGAGGGTCAGCTATGAGTCAGTTCAGACTTGATGGCACACAACAACCACTTGCCCTACTAAGTTAGAAAGTCAAAGTATTTTAAGGATCCTACATTCTTTTGTGGTTACCTGGCTCCAGTAAGTATATCAGAGATGATGAGGACGGGACAGCAAACTTCAAGGTTCAAATTAACTCTTTATAGATATGCTCTGAATTGTAGTCAACTCAATGGTATCTAGCAACAGTGTGTAGTGAGTTATATTGCTAATCTAAAGGTAGCATATCTCTGGAAGTTCAAATTCACCAGCGGATCCTCCCACAGTGATTTACAGCCTTGGGAGCCCCCAAGAGGGTTGCTTTGAATCAGAGCAGACTTGACAGCAATAAAGGTTCCCCCCCCGCCCCCCTGCAAATACATCAGCAGTGATGTGTTCTTGCAGTTAATTGTCATTGAGGGGGGGAAAAGGTCATTTTCAAAAAAATGCTAAATGTTTTGTTTTATCTTTAGAAAAAGATAAAACTGATATGTCCATAATGTTATGAGCCTGATGGTCAAAATGAAAGCATGTGCAGCTCTGGAAAAACTTGCATCGCAGAAATTCTGAGGGTGAGTGAGGGGATGAAAGCCTTGGAGGAGTAACGATAGAAAAGCCCTATATTCTTGCTAGTGTCAATATTAAATAAAATAAAGAGACAAGTGGAAAAGTGTAGGATGAAAAGATTAGAAATATTTCTTACCAGGGGGAAAAATGGCCTTCTGATTACTACACATAAAGCCAATTAAAAGGTAATGGGATTGATTTTTACTCGTGGCTCCTAGAATCAATCTCATTATTTTACATGTTCCTTGTTTTTGCCTTGAACCAGCAGAGTTTTCTCCTCCCCACGAATGGACATTTATTTGTAAACATTTATGCTCAATATATGAAAGAGGAAAAGAAGGTGGACTGTAGATTTGGAGAAAACCTCTCTGAGTTTACTGAAAACCTGTGGTTTGGAATGTCTTGAGTGAGCTGAGAACAGTATGGCCAATCAATAGAGCTTGTCTGCTGGACACATGTAAGACAAGGTAAATGCCTAAAGCAACGACTGCGAAGGCTGGGTATGATTAATAAATATTTCAAACACATAATGGTGAAACGGAGTTTTATTAGGATTTTAAAAGAACACAGATTTTATAAATGAAAGTAGAAGAGGGTAAAATGAGTAGCTTTTTAGGAATAAAAAAACCCTCCAAACTAAACCACCCTAAAGAAAACACAGAAAAGGGGGAGATATTTAAAGCAATGTTTTAAAAGTAAATACAATGGACTAGGAGGTAAAATAAGGCAAATGACTGTTATTTAAGATTGGCCATTGTCTTCTGTATCCAGCTAAAGCTCTGACAATCAAGAGAAAAGTGGATTCTGATTATGAATACTGGAAGCCTCGTTTCTACAATGCATTTTTTCTAAGAAAAAATAGTTTTCCAAAAGAGAGAAAAGTCTGGTACAAGGGAGAGAGTGTATAAAACATAAAAAAAAAGGGAAGAACAATTCAAAACAATTGTGTGTGACTTTATTTCTCTTTTTTAAAATTGCTTTTTATATTCTCACATTCACTACAGCAGTGTAAAAAAAGAAAAAAGACAATTGACAGTGAATCATGGACAGTTACAAAAGTATTCCTACTTACTGCATATTATTTAGATGGTTCTAGTGGAATTCAAGTTTAAATTAGTCATGCAAGTAAATCTTGATGTGTTGGAATTTTGGAAAGGTCAAAAAAGAAATTGGGACTTCCAGGGGAAAAAAAATATTAGCCTATATTTAAGTAAGAAGCTTCACAACTGCCAGAAATCTAAGCCACTACCCTAATAACAGCATTGCATAAATTTGATACGCTATTAGTAATAGTTTGAGAATTCTAAATTCCTTATATTAGCGGTCTCTGCTTTGTCATCATGTGATCATCATATATTTAAGCTTGGCATTGTGTGCCATGCCAGCGACACACTTAATACTGCAGCTTGTATTGTCCCGGAAGGAGACGGACAGTCAACAAGTACACGGTTCAGTGTGATAACTGGATGACCTTACAGGACAAGGGGGGAGCTCTGGTGGCATCATCCACATGGAATCTTGCTGCTCAACCAAAAGTGGCTCTGCTTTGCTGACCTGAATCCACCAGTGGCTTTATGGCAGAAAGATGGAATGTCTCCTCCCAACTGATTGAAAGCTTTGGAAAAACTGCTGGTGGGTTAGCTGGGAAATTGGCTCTAACTGAAAAATGGCAATGGATTTTGGTTTTGAACTTTTAGGATAAGTAGACCTGCCCCACCGGGTTTTCAAGACTGTAAATCAGAGGCCCACTATAGAGCAGAGGGTCGGCTGAACTCCTGATCTTTGGGTTAGTTAGGAGAGAACTCACTTACACCATCAAGACTCCTCAGGAAGTATATGAAGTACAAGATAAAGAGTGTATATAACAGAGACGATCTTATGGTTGGACAGGTGCTAGTTCTATGGAATTCACCAAGGATCCTTGTTACTAGGTGAAATTTGATCTAAAAGCAGGACAATGCAGACACTGGGGATAAGAATTTCAGGCAAAGGGAAAATATACAGGTTCCGAAGTAACTGTTCAATGAATGGGAACAGAAAGTAAGGACAAAAGATACTGCATCCAAAGAATGGAACAGACAGGGCAAATATGAACACACGAGTTACACCACGAATGACTGGCGCAGTGAGAAGACTTGCTTTTAACCTAAGAGCAACAGAAAGCTAGTGAAAGACTGATAGATATTTAACAGTGAACATTTGGGAATTTCTGGGTACAACAAGAGGGGCTCTGCTGGTGCTGTGGTTAAGGCATTTGGCTGTTAACCAAAAAGAGAGTAGTTCAATTCCACAGCTGCTGTTCAGGAGAATGATGTGGTGGCCAGGGTATGGAAAGGTTTGCAGCTTTGGAAACCTGAGGACCATTCTGTTATGTCTTCTAGGGTCACTATGAGTTGGAATTGAATCAGCAGGGAGAGACAGGTGTTTTGTTTTGTTTGTATTTGTTGCAAAGTGGCACCAATGTTTAAGCACATGACTGCTAACTGAAAAGGTTATCGGTTCAAGCCCACACCAAGGTGCTTCGGGAAAAAGGGCTAGTGATCTGGGGGCGGGGGGTGGGAATCAACTAATGAAATCTTCTAGGAGCACAGTTACATTCTCTCACACAGGAGGATAGAATCAACTGGACCATAACTGGATTTGTGTATGTCAGAGAGAATGTGAATGTGTGTGTGCGTGTGCGCGCACGCGTGCATGTTAGAGGCTCTGTGTGTGTGTGTGTGTGCATGCGCGCGCATGAGAAAGAAAAGAGAATGTATGTGTGTGTCAAACAGTATATAAGGGAGAGTGGTGTGTGTGTATTACAGAGACTGTGATGGGGGAGAGAGAAGGATAGAGCAGGAGAGGGAGGAAGAAAGGGAGAAGGAGGGGAAAGGGAGATGGGGGAAAGTGAAAGGGGAGAGAGGGAGAGAGGAGGAGAGGAAGAAAAAGAGAATGAATATATAGAGGAAGTATGCCAGGCAACACTAACTGCTTATTTATAATTGTCCAGGTAAGAAATTATAATGGCTTCACGTTAGAGGAAGGTGGGCAAAACCAATATATATATTTGAAGGTCAAGCTAAACAATGGAAATGAGTAGGAAAGGGAATAGCTTAGTGTGACCCCCCCTGGCTTCTGAAGTTAGGTATTATGGGATGGACAGAGTCAGTTCTATGTTGACACTAGGGTAGAGCTGACCTGGGAGACACCACGTGAAGCTGGTGAACAGATGGATGGGGGTTTGCCACCCAGGAGAGCAGTCTTGGCCAGCGACACAAATTTGCGAGTCAATATTCTGTCCAGTTCCTGGCTGCCCAGCCAGGCACACATTTGGCAATCAATAAATGCTCATAAAATGACTGATAGATAATTGCCGAAAAGGGCAAGTGAGAATTTTGCATTCTGGGAGACATTTAGGATCTCCTGGCAAGGGGCGCTCAGGAAATGCCAGCAGAGTGCCAGGTGCCGTGGCTGCTCAATAAATATTAATTTACAGTGAGGAGTTTCAAGAAAGCGATGAACTGTTATTTCGGGGGCTGACCCTGCCCAGTTTAATTGGCTCCAGCGCCGGTGCTCAGCTTGCGCCTTCTGTTCCTCGGCCTCTGTATCTTTTTCCTGGGGACGGATTTCCTGACCTGGGCATCTTGCTTTATTCTTGGTCACTGCTTTTCTTGCCCACACACTCGGGGGATTTTGCCACCTTTCAGACTGTCCCTAATGACTGTCTCAGAACTTGCTTGGTTTGTGATTCTGATGACTCATTAGCATAATATGAGCAGCCATTGTGTGGCAAGCACCATTCTAGACACTTGATACATGTGTCCCGTTGAGATAAGCCCTACAAAGTAGATGTTTGCCCTCCAGTTAGACCTTAATCTCCCTGAGAGCAAGGAACTGGCACAAACTCACACAGCCAGAAAGTGTGGAGTAAGGATTCCAAACAAGTCCAGCTGATTCTGCAGCCAGACCACCGTGCCTGTCAGGGTTGGCTAAGCTTGTTGAGCTGTCAGCTGAGTCAGGCTGTGTCTCTGACTCACCTTGCTCTCCAACAAAGCCCTAAAGGTGGTTTGACACCTCTGACACCACCTCCACGCTCAAGGCAGGGGAATGTGTCTGTATCCCCAAGCGACAGTGTTTCCAGCTGGAGTCAATGTCTTCATTTCACTTAGGCTCTAATGTGGGTGTGGAGGATCCTAACTGGGGATAGGTCCCATAAAACATGATGCTATTAGTAATCAGAGCAACCCAGCTTTCCGAGCAGGTTTTCCGGGACTAGAGATAGGGTGAGGGAGCTCTGATGACCTAGTGAAGCTGTCCCGCAAACCCAAAGAATGTGGTTTGAACCCACCAGCAGCTGCATGGGAGAAGGGTGGGCAATCTCCTCCTGTGAGATTAACTGCCTCTGAAAACTCACTGCAGGGTCAGCTATGGGTCGGTTCCACGTTACGTAACAAGAACAAGAGAAAGGGTGCAGGGAGGAGAAGGATTGTAAGCCTCGATGATAGTAAGGATGGTGGGAGCAGTGATGGTTCTGTGGCAGAACTCTTGGCTCTCATGCCAGAGGCGTGGATTCAATGCTCAGCTCTGTATCTTAAGCACAGCCCATCACCTTTGCACCCATCATTGTCTGTCATTTGAGGTCTGTGTGCTTGCTCCTCTGATGCTGGATCGCTTTCAGTAGAGTTTTCAGAGTAGGACAGACTAGGAAGGAAGGACTGGAAGTGTCTTCTGAAAGTCAGGCAATGAAAACTCTATGGATCAAAACAGTCCAACCCTTAAGCAATAAAGGAGATGGTGCGGGGTTGAGTGGCGCTTTGTGAGGTTGTTCACGAGGCTGCCATGAGGTGGAAGCTGACTTGATGGTAGCTAGCAACAATATGAAGCAAGGCTGTGTATTTACAGGAGTCTTAGAACCCAGCAAAGGGATGGGACTTTTCTATGTGACCCGCCCCCCCCCCCCCCGTACCAAAATTAAACTCACTGCCACTGAACAGATTCTAACTCCTGGTGACCCTCTACTGGGTTTCCGAACCTGTACATCTTTATGTGAGGAGACTTCTCACCTTTCTCCTGTGGAGAAGATGGTGTATTCAAACCACTGAACTTTTGGTTAGAAACCCAATACAAAATGCACTCTGTCACCAGGGCCTCTTTTTTTCCTAAGTAGTTATAGGAGAAAAAAAAAATCCTCACTCGTTACTCCTAAGAAGAAGCTTTCGTGGCTTTTATGTAAATGTGTTAATAAAGCTCTGAACTCTCCGGCCATTCATTCAAACTAAAAGGCTCTATGTCTTCATTAGACAAGCCCTCCCAGCAGGAAGGTGTGCTACAAGAAAACAGACATTTGACTAAACGCCATCTGCAGCAGGAACAACCATTTCACCTGCATCCAAGAGGAGCAGCCGCTTCACCCATCACAGGGAGCCAAGTCCTGGGGTCACAGCAATTTGGGCAGGGATTATTTGCAGCTGATGCAGGACAGAGTGAGTTGAAGCTACTCCTGCTGGCGTGCATCGAAACAGCACCTGTTCTTCCAGCAATCTCGCCCCTGTATCACCTGACACCTGCTTGGCTGGCTGAGCCCCGGCTGCTTGCAGAGGAAATGGAGCTGATTGTGTCCACTGCACAGTAGATTTCATGGGGGAAATGTGATTTGGAATTTTTAGATGCCAGCTTAGTAAAAATGAAGCATTTACAAAGCATAACCTACTAATGGATAAACTAATACAGGTCATTAGCTTGGTTTAAAAGGCAAACAAATGCCACACTTATATCTTTTGCGGTAGTAGACAGCAGTGGTTTTCAGTACATAACTCTCCTGTGCTAATACCTCAGAACAAAGGAATTATTATGTATTGTTTCCTTTAATCTTTGGCAAACCAAAACCCCACTGCCATTGAGTCAAGTCCAACTCACAGAATCCTTATGTTGTTATTATGTACTGTCAAGATGAGTATGATTCATAGCAACCCTAGGAACAACAGATCTGAACCCTGTCCTATCTTGTGTCACCTTTATAATTTCTGACACACTTGAGCCCATTGCCACAGCCACTGATAATCCATCTTGTTGAGGGTCTTCCTGTCCTTCACTGACCCTCTGCTTTTCAAAGCATGATGTCCTTTCCAAGGAATAGCTTTTTTTTTACATGCCCAAAGTATGTGAGATGAAGCTTCACTATCCTTGTGTCAGAAACAGACTGCAACATCTTGTTCCCACAGATCAGAAAGTGAATTTGAACCACTAATCTTCTGGTTTGTAGCAGAGAATTTAACCAAGAACAACATTAAATGGTTATGTGGTGGATCTTCACTCCACGGGTATCTGAGGAGCTTCTGAACTGAATACTAGGAAGAGTATCTATGAATAGTATCTGGATGTACTCATTAGCACAGACAAAGTATACCTGACCTAAAGGAACAAGTGACATGGTTCCAAAGATACTGAGAAATAAAGAATCTCAATTTCTTTCTTTCTTTCTTTAAAAAACACAATTAGGTGTGTATGTGGGTGGGACAATCTTGCCCAAGTCTTTAATCATATCTTTCTCTTTTAATATGGTATGTGAAATGCTGACAGTCAAGTTATTTGCTGTTTCCCAATATTTACATCAAAGTCAGTACAGATAGCCTTCTATACATTTTTTTAAAAAATAAATGAATGAATGACTAAATATTTACTACCCTCTGGGTTTCAAGAGCTGGTGCCTGATCATGTCTGGCAACATTATTAACACCACTAGGAAGACTCATCAGTTATATTCTCATTTTACCAACATCCATTCAATGTAAACATACAAATAACTAGCTCCTTCCACAAGTATTACTGCTCTATCAGAAAAAATTCTAAACGAAAAGTAGGAGTGAGGACATTTTTAAGCAATACGTTTCTTATTTCTCACTGATGAGCCATTGAAGATAATGTATTTATCCTATTCATTTATTCAGATACTAATGCATAATCAAAGGACCACAAATGACAGGTCAGGATCAGACTTCCAAATGCACATCTGACCTCATCTTCAATTTTCCTTTCAGCACCACATATTTTTCTCTCAGGCTATACTCCTGAAATAAAGAAGTCCAGTATGCATTAAGATTAAGATTATTTGATACATTTTATGCCTTTCAAAAGAAGTAAAATTTTGGGTAGAGAGATGTGTGAAACAGTGGTAAATCTATGTGTGGATACGTAAGTACCTAAATCTGAGATAAGTTCAAAACCCTATTCAATTCAATCCACCAGCAAATGCTGAAGTTCAAGGATGGCTGACAACAGTGATAGACAGAAGCTTTTTCCCCGTGGTAAGGCAGACACGACACTCTGAATGGTATCTGCTACTATACACTTAATCAAACTAATAACAACCAAAATACGCAAGAACTCAAGGGCTTTTGATTTGAAAGGTATCAGTGTGAGCATTAAAGAAACTAGCCAGAATCAAAACAGAAAATAGGGCCTTAGTCTTGCCTTTCAAAAGTCGCTGGAATCCTGGGTGATAAGAGCGCTGATTAGTGAAGGCTGACTTGGATGAGTTCTGCAGGCTGGTAAGCAGATTTATGAGTTGATATATTTTTTTCATGCTTATTTCCAGAAATAAAAATAAAGTCACTTTTCTGGTAGATTTTCATTATTTTTTTAAATGTCAGGTAAATATGGCAAGGCATAAATGCTTGCTAAATATGTTTTTTTAAGTATCTAACTGCTAGTTATCTTGAAATACTTCATAATGGATGGGGGGGGAAAGAGTCGTCAAAGCAACAGTAAAAAGGAAAAGTTAGTGAGTACTTGAAAATAAAACTTGATTTCAAAATATTATAGATTATGAAGATGTTAAATTTGGTGACACCCTAACAAACCTTCATGGAAATCAATCCCCTGGAAACTGGAAAGACCTCCAATAGCTGCGGAGAGCTGATAATTCATCACATTTAACAAGGTGTATTCGAAATAGGCAAGTACTGACCTCCCGAGGACAAATGATCCTCTTGGGACGAGGTGCCTCTTGCTGTAACTGATACACTGCCAAAGAGGAAAAAAAAAAGATGATAATTAGAAAAAGACACCACACACCAACATGCCTTCAAATATTTCCACCTGGGTACATCCCAAGAATTGAAAATAGTTAAAGCAAAACAAAACAAAACAGCAACAATAACAGAGGCAGCACAGAGACACATCTTCAGGCTGGAGAAAGTCAGATCATTTATATGGAAATTAGTCACCATGAATGTAAACTGGCAAAATTGATTTTTTTTTTATTCTTATAAGGCCAATTTAGTTTCGTAATTGTTACTGGCATTGTTCATTTTTATGGCTTTCTTGAAGACTAGATAGGACGAAAATTCTTCTGAATATTTTAAAGACGAAATTCGACTTGTGAGTACCTTGGTGGTAAGATCATATAATAGGATTCCTGAATTTAAATGCCGACATCTCTTAACACATGAGGGAAAGACCAGTGTCAGAGAGGAGTGTCATTCTCTGAAATGTTAACGGTTCTATACAAAGACAGTGATGCTGGGAGTGAATGAAACAGCAAGTCATTTATTTCTCTTTTCAGTATTCCATTTCTGCCTGCTTATCACCATGGATTCTCATCCACTTAACTACCTCCCATTCACTGTCCTTCCTCTTCCACAGGCTCTTTAATATTTTAAATACTAATGACTGTCTTCTAACCTGTTCTAAAGACACATTTTCGGGCTTGGGCCTGGAGGAAAGCACTGTAGTATGTATATAAAAAACATAATTTATCAAACTATTATTGTGGTTTTGTCAGACTAGACAAAGTGACTCCTCCATACTCCCCTGCTCACCCCCTCCCTGCTCCCACTACTTCTCAGTCTGATTCTCTTACACAGAAAGCCACTCTCGGTAGATAGTTTTTGAGTTCTGCTTCCATGAAAATAGATGTTGACAACAAACTGAACTGATGTTATCTTCAGAATCTGAGGGTGGGAAGAATTAATTTTAGAAGAGAAAAAAGAACTCTCAGAAATTTAAAAAAGGTCATTAAACATATTTCTAAGAAATTGATAAGATATACACACAAATTTCTGATGTATTCTTTTTAAAAACTTCATTTATGCTTTCGTTTATTGGAAAATGTACTGTGGAGTGACAAAATGTGTGATTATTTGAGTTCTGAATAGAAACTTACTGGAGATTTTAGGACCTATTTTATCTTAAATGGAATTTAATAAATAGTATTCTTTTAATTTTTTTAAATTCTCATCATATTTCATACTATTATTCTTAAGAATCTGATACATCTGATATGTGACATATAAATATAAAAAAGAAATCTCAGCTGAAGGGCACATGGCCATGTGGAAATAGAGATGAAAATAATGGAATATATGTTGCTATTATGGCTTCCCAGTGCCGCCTTCTCAACATGGTTATTTTCTTACTTACATGGTTATTTTCTTACTTAATTAAGTATAGGCTATCCAGCTTCAGCACAGGAAGAAGAGGATCTCACCCTCTTACAGATGTTGTACTTTGCCAGACATTTCAGCTTACATTGACCACATTAATGATGAGATATGTGCCGTTAAGGACAACTATCCCCAATAGGAAAGAAAAGCAGCACTTAACATAACCTTCTGACTCAAAATGACAAGTTAAAAAAAATTCTGTCCATTTATGGAAAAAAGAGCCTGCAGATCCTAATGGGCCAGCATACAGAAAGTAGCTTGTCTGTCAGTTGGCATAAATTGCTCTGCTTGAGCTACACCATTCCTTTGCTTTCATGGTACCATATTTTCTGAGTTTTCTTCCTTCTACTCTGGATGGTATTTTTCTGTCCTCATTGCTGACTCTTCCTCCTTTATTGAAAGCTAGAGCTGGCTTGTCTTGGACACTCAAAAGGTCCCATATTTTTCTGAATTCATACAGTAAAAGTACTGTGGAAGCTAGCAAAGTATCACCTTTCAAGAATGTGGGTTACAGATATCCATGAGAAAAATGAAATGAACATAGTATATCTATCCACCAATGGAATGACAGATTAGATAGAGCCACTATTAGTTATAATTGATTTGATGGCACATGACGATAATAAATATGTATAGTCATACACACACACACACATTATGATGTTGTAACACAATAAGAAATACATGTATCTGTATACATATATATATATAAATACATGTAATGAAAATTTGTAGTTTAAGAAAATGAGTAAAATAACAATTAATGTGCATTTTTGCATGTATATATAGAAGCTTTGCAAAGATGCAAAGAAGTAATAAGAGCAATTGCCTTCAGGGGATGGAGCGAGTAGGGCAGACAAAGATCAGAGTAGAGAGTAACTCCTTAATGTACTCTTTATAATATTCCCTTGACTTTCTGAAGCACATTCATATATTGCTTACACAAAACAAGGTGGATAAAGTACATAATCAATGGGATTAGAGAAGGTGTCTTGCAAAATAGAAACATGAAGAGTTGGTCAATCAAAGAGCTCTCTCCTTCTGCCCTCAAGGCAATTCCTATTCATAGTGACCCTGCCTTGGGTTTCTGAGGAGCCACCAGTGGACGAGAGCTGTCAAAGACACAATGTCCTTTGGTTAGCTGAGTAATTGCCATGTATTCTCACTCTCAAAACAAAACAATCTCATAACACAAAAAACCCATAGAGAAAATAAGAACGGAGGCTCAATTGGAGTCCTGTACACCAATGTTCACAGCAGTGTTATTCACCATCACAAGAACATAGAAACAGCCCAGTTGTCCAACTACAATTGAATGGATTGAGAAATTATGGTACATTCATACTATGGAATATTACTAGCACACAGAAGCAATGATTTTGTAAATTACTACCTAACTTGGGAAGGACTGGAGAGTATTATGCTGAGTGAACTAACTCTGTCCCACAAGGACAAATACTGTATGAAACCATTATTGTAGAATGAGTATGAGAATCAAAGGGGGGGGGAGGGTGGAAGCACAGGGATGAGGACGGGTGGGGTGTGTGTGTGTATGTGTTAATCAGACGGTTGTTCAATTTGATGGGGGGGTGTGTGTAAAGGAAATGAGAAAAATCCGATGTGAAAAACAATGTATTCAAACTTTGTAAATAAATCAGTATAAATAAAAAAAACTTTAAAAACCACAACAAGTCGTTCACAACCAACATTTATTAGAAAACTAGCCAAACCTATTCAGATGGAGTTTTCATGGAATAAAAATATTTTCAAAAATTAAAACAAAAGAAAACAAACTCCGTAAACAAAAACTCATTGCCATCGAGGCTACAAATCACATTGGAGGAGTCTATCTGTCTTTCTCTTGAGGAGCAGCTGATAGATTTGAACCTCCTGCCTTTGGGATAGCAGTGCAACTCCTTACTGACTGCAAAAGGAGAGCAGCAGATGCAAAAAGAGTCTGGGTAATTGAAGAGTTGGGGAGAGAAGGGTCCTAGGCTACTGTAAGAACCTTGACAAGACACTAGCAATTAAGATTCTGAAGTAAGTGGTAATGGCAATGGAAAATGCCAGGCTGTGTCTGTGCAAAAATTTCCAGTGACCCTGTTCATCAAGGCGCACAAATAATGAAAATGGAGCTGTATCATGAATTGTATGCATCCCACTGCTCTCCTGGTACCTGCCAAGCTCTTTCTACCTCAGGGAGGCTCTGTGAAGTTTCTTTTCTCCTTGTGAATCAGCCCAGCACCCACAGAGCTGATTTTTAGCAGGTTGATGCAGTTAATGAACATAATGGGAACCAAAGAATAACAGTCTTCCATCACACATTTAGAGAAGACACAGCACACATTCAGAGAAGGCTGGATGCCATGCTCTTCCTGTGGTTAGCACCCTTTATGGATAAAATTACAGGTGAGGGGCATATCTGATATGGTTCATGGACACCATTTAAAAAACTCTCTTTTCTTGGAGGCCTAGGAAGTATCCTAATGTAAGAGGAAGTGTTTCAGCTAATGGGTCCTTTGCAATTCATATCAACAAATATATGAGCATCTGCTTTTGTCAAGCATCACATTGGAGGCTTCAAGGATGAGTGGGGAGAAGGGAAGAAGCTGGAATACTGAATGCTTGCTATGTGGCTGGAGCGATATTTTATTCATTCTTCACAAGGAATCGGGGCAGGGGGATAGCTATGTTTTATTATCAAGCCCATTTCAGATGTTGTTATTGTTGTTGATGATTACTGCTGAGTCGAGCATGACTCATAGCGACTCTATGAACAAAAGGCCTGAAACCTTTCTGTTAACTATAGCCATTTATCAAAGTTTATAAAGTTTCCAGAGGCATCTTGTTTAAGCAGTGGATGCTACTCCTGCTTCATTTCAGAGGAGGAAACCTATGAGGAGAGATTTAAATATCGGTCCTAGGGCACACAGCTAACACATTCCTCTTATTCAAAAAACCAAGTTTAGTTTTACTCATGCCTCATGCCTTTGCATTAGCTGTTCCCTCAGCCAGGGCTGTTTATCCTCTGGATATCCACATGGCTCTCTTCTTCTTGTCTTTCTCCCTCCTCTTCTCCATTCATTCTGGACTCTGCCCAATCTTGTCTTACGAGAGGCCTTCCATGACCAGGCTGTATGAAATTTTCCTGGACCTATTCCATCCCTTATTTTGTTGGGTTTCTTCATAGCATTTGTAACCATTTGTAACCACTAACACAATTTATTTTTTACTTATTTTCCTTTAGAAGAATAAACAATGTGTTGTCTTTCTTGACTCAAGTGTAAGATGAGTGCAGGGACTTTGTTCTGTTCTTTCTGGACCTTCAGCACCCAGACCAGCACTTAGCATTCATTGTTACTTGCTGTTGATCTGGCTCTGACTCATGACAACTTCATACACGTAAAAGAATGAGAAGTTGCCCAGTCCTGAGCCATCTTCACAATTGTTGGGATACACTAGTATATTCCAGCATCAGAGAACTGGGCAATGACGAAGGATGAGAGAAGAATCAATCAAGGCCTTTGAGTTGTGGTGCTAGAGACGAGTCTTCAACATAGCATGGACTTCCAAGAGAACAAACAGGTCTGTCTTGCAGAGGGTGAAATAAGTTGCTCATTGGAAGCTAGGATTGTGAAGCTCTGTCTCACATACTTTCGACATGTTGCCAGGAGAGACCAGACCTTGGAGGACAGCATGCTTAGAAGGGTGAAAGAAGTGCAGGAGAGAAAGATTCCCGATAAGATGGATTCACACAGTGACTGGGGAAATAGTAGGTGTGTCAGAGGCAGTGAGATTGGCTCAGGCTAGTGCAGGCTCAGAGCTATTGTGCATAGGGTCACTATGAGTCACAGGTGACTCGACAGCACATAACCACCACCACCACCTGTATACTGTTGTGGCTGTTGTTTATTTGAAGTGTCTTGCAACCCAGGTAGCATATCTCTGGTGGTCTAGTGGGTAAAGAGCTGATCTGCCAACGCAAAAGCATGAAGTTTAAATCCATCAACTGCTCCTCTGGAGAAATAAGAGCAACTTCTTCCCTTGTGATTTAGATGGTTAACAACTTTAGTTTGCTTGGCTCCATGGTCAACACTCATGGCACCAGTAGCCAGGAAATAAAAAAACTTATTGCCATGGGAAAGTCTGCTGTTAGGGACCTCTCTAGGGTACTGAAGAGCAATGGTGTTACTATGGAGACTAAGGTGCATCTGCTACAGGTGATGGTCTTTGTAATCACTTGTTATGCATCAGAGAGTTGGACAATGACCAGGAAGGATAGGATAATTGATGCCTTTGAGCTGTGGTGCTGGAGAAGAATATGGAATGTAACATGCACTGGCCAGAAAACAAACAGATTTATCCTGGAGAGGGTTAAACCAGGCTGCTTCTTGGAGGCAAGGAATTTGGGGCTTGGTCTGACATACTTTGAACATGTTGTAAGGAGCAAGAGGTCCCTGGAGAGGGACATCATGGTTGGGAGGGTGGAGGGACAGCACAGGAGGGGAAGACCCTCTATGAGGTGGACTGATTCAGTGACTAGGGTAATCGGGATGGGTGTGTCAGAGGCAGTGCGAATGGCACAGGGTAGAGCAGGGTTTAGGGCTGTTGTACACAGGGTCGCTATGAGTTGCAAGTGATTTGATGGCACACAACAACAACAACACATGATAGACACCCTCTCCCACCACCCCACCCCTGCCTGTCTTTACCCCTCGGCTTCCACTCTCCCTCCCG
Source organism: Elephantulus edwardii (assembly GCF_000299155.1). Taxonomy (NCBI): domain Eukaryota; kingdom Metazoa; phylum Chordata; class Mammalia; order Macroscelidea; family Macroscelididae; genus Elephantulus; species Elephantulus edwardii. The sequence goes on along the minus strand of NW_006399932.1, from coordinate 5,955,967 downwards.
TGGATCCTCATACTCGTTCTACAATAATGGTTTTATACAGTATTTGTCCTCATGGGACTAAGTTAGTTCACTTAGCATAATGCTCTCCAGTTCCTCCCAAGTTATAATAATAATTTACAAAATCATTGTTCCTGTGTGCTGTGTAATATTCCACTGTGTGGATGTACCATACGTTTCTCAATCCATTAGACTGTGGTTGGACATCTGGGATGTTCCCATGTTTTTGTGATGGTGAATAATGCTGCTATGAACATTGGTATACAAGTTTCCATTTGTGCCTCAGTTCTCATTTTCTTGGGGTATATTCCAGGCAGTAAAGTATCTGGGTCATATGGAATTTCTGTGTTCAGCTTTTTGAGGAAATGTAAAACTGCCTTCCAGAGTGGTTGTACCATTTTACAATCCCACCAACAATATATAAGAGTTATATCTTCCATATCCTTTCTAACATTTATTGTTTGCTGTCCTATTAAACTTTGCCACTGCTACTGGAGAGAGATGTTATCTTATTGTAGTTTTGATTTACACCTCTCTTATTGCCAGTGATTTGGAGCATTTCTTCATGTGTCTTTTGACCATTTAAATATCTTCCTCTGTGAAAATTCTTTCCATGTCTTTTGCCCATTTTGTAATTGGGTTATCTGTCTTTTTCTTGTTGAGGCCTAGGAGTATTCTGTAAACTTCTGTTATGCGATACTTGTCTGAGATGGTATTACCAAATGTTTGTTCCCTGTCTATAGGTTTTCTTTTCATCCTGTTGGAAAAAGTTTTTTATATCCACAAGGATATAATCTTTAGAAGGTCCCATTCTTCAATTTTGTCCTCTTTAGATTTCTGGCTGTATTAGGCAGTCTCTTTAGACCATAGACTAGGCCTTCTAAGCTGATCTCAATTTGTCTTTGATAATTCTATGGTTTTGAACTTTACTCCCAGGGCTCTGAGCCACCTAATGGGCTTTTATGCCTGTTTTTTTCAAAGCTGACCACCAAAAATTTGCCTCTGGGCAGACTGGAATCTTCAAACTTCAGGTACGCAGCCAAGCATGCTAATTATCTGCACCACCCAATCTGCTCTTTTTCACGTTCTTCAGGAGATTCTACCGCATGGCAGGAATCACGGCCACTGCCCTTTGCCTCCATGAAGGAAGGGCTGGAGAAGTGGGAGCACAAAAACCAGACAGAATATTGTTTTTCAGGAAGAAGACTGAATGTGAGGGCTAGTTGACACACTTGACTAGCCATTGTACTAAGGGAAGAACCCAGAGTGACTGGGAGATTGAGATGCTACAAAGAGAAATGAAAGACCAGTGAAGGAACAGTTCTGGATGGTTCACTGGCTTCATCTGGGAACCATCTGAACTTTAGCAAGGGAAATGTAGTAGTTCCAATACCTCACAGCAATGGATGGTCACAGCCAAGTAGAAGAGAGGGGAAAGAAGGTCTTCTGCAGATTCCTCAAATCAGAGACATCAATTTTCCCCTCTGCTCCCTCACAGCAAAGATCACCAGCCCATCAAGCAGCTCTCAGATCAGCAAGGCTTGCCCTGTACTGTTTCAAGCACTGGAAGTTGACAGACAAACCATCACAAAAGCCTATTTGCCATTTGGGCTCTATCTCTTTGAAAAGATAATGAGATGACAACCAACTATAGCAGTCTAAAGATGCCTTGGCTCAGATCCTAGCCTTGAGTGGGGCTCTCAACCTCTTCTTTTCAAGATTAGCTATAACAGCAAAATGACAAAAAAAATAATGAAATATCTTTGAGGTAGGTTTACTATAACTTAAATATGTTACATTATCTTAACATGTAGCCTTTTCCATTTTCTGTGTTCAACACACTTCCCAAACAAAATATAAAATTGCATTTCTTGGGTGGTTCTGTGGGCTGAGAAGTGATATGATGAACTGTGTTTTTGTAGCAGAACTTCCCACACATTTTCCCATGTCTTTTTCACTCCTTCTAGAACCTTCCAGAATCCACCAGAGAATTGTTTGAATGAAAAGTTGTTTTGCAAAAATGGCCACCTCTGGAGCCATGGAGGTAGAGAAGGATTACCCTGCTCAACAGGCAACATAAAGCAGATGGAGGAGTCTACAGTTCACCAAGAAAATGTTTTACCTTTTCTTCAAGAAGCAAGCTTTACCCATACTTTCTGAGGATTAAAAAAAAACCAACCCCAGACCCAAAATCCATGACCTACAAAATGCTAAAACTCAATTTAGATTCTAAGTTTCCTGGAGATTTGTTAGGGATGATCTCTAAGAGCCTGCTACTTTCAAAGGAGGCCATGGAGGATAAGGAACCAAATCTGATCATAAGTTCATGATGCTGTACCAGCACCACGTCTTTTTAGTGCCCCTGTCTTCCTAGGAAAAATCCTGCTATGGCAAGGGAATTTGAGGCGATCTTGTCATCTTGGACTCAACTTTACACTCCAGCCTGATGGTCATGGTGTTGCCTGGCTAATGGAATGCCATGTTTTCTTCCTCTTGGCAAACAGCACTGAGAAGAGAGACTCCGGAGTAAAGATGGTGGAGCCTCAAACCAAAGATCTCAAGCAGACTCAGAATAAGAAACAGCATTATCATGAGTCAGAAGTGACTGAGAGGGAATGAATATCAGCAACATGGGATCTGATAGCATGCATATCTCCCCACTTTTCCAATTCAGAGGTACCAGGTGTGACTGAGGAACTGTTAATTCAAATAATAACAGTGATACTGATGCCAGTGGTCTGTGTCACTAAATTCTTCTAAGAAAAAATGGCACAGACTCTAACTGCTTGACCTTCTGCAAAGGAGAGGCTCCTGGGAGACCTGTCAGCAGTAGTATCTATAGCCAACTTGACACTAGACCTCTTAAAAAAGAAAATCACTCAGAGTATGCCCCTGGTAGTTGGCTTTTGAACCTATCTGCTTAGGGTATTCTGGTTTTAAGTTCTAAATGTCTTCTTTTTTTTTTTTCTTGTCAAGTTATTTTTAAAAACCCCAAATAATAAACTATGAACAATATGATCATGTTATGGACACTGCAATCCCATTGCTGAAAAAGTATGCATATATAGAATTTGATATATATGTAAGTTTAAAAGGGTCTGGGAAAATACATGGATGAGGAGAGTTTGCTTATTTTACTCTTCTTATTTGTCTGTATTTTATGTGGTTTTGTGGTAGTTAGAAGGTATTATTTTTGTAATGAGTAAAAATAAAAGTAATTTAAAAAAGAGAAAAAACATGGGACTCAGAAAAATTGGCAAAGGATTTCTTTGGTCCAGGATAAGATAAAAAAAGAAAAATCAAATCCTTTTCATTGCATGCTCAAATAAATATGTTTGAAATGCCCAAACAACAACAACAACAACAACAAAACAAACAAACAAAAAAGGTGAACCTGGAAGCAGCTTTTCTATTAGAGCATTATTGCAAAGTAAGTTCTCTTTCTCTTAGTGCCTTCATCCATTATCTTTGGTTTAGTCTTGAGTGTTGAGGGTCAGCTTTAAACGTATCAGACTTTGGGAGAAGCCTGTGGTAGTAAGAGGTAGCACTGATTCTAGGAAAGACAAAGGAACAAAGACGGCAGGAAATCAAAGGGCATCACAGCTTCTTGAGTCAAAACCTTCTCTTATCTTTCACTGGAGCCCTACAACTCCAAGCAGTCTTCAGCTTAACACAGAACCTTAATATCTGTTTGCTAGATGCATGAGTATATTAGTATTAGTGAAAAATGTATTTTATACCCACCCTCTACCTGCCACCATCACAACAATACTCAAGCCACCAGACAGTGTAGCAGGTAGACCACCGGCATCTTAACTAGCACCACAGTGAACTATGATGGATAGGTTTCAGAAGAGCTTTAAGACCGAGGCAGACTAGAACAAAAGGCTTGTTAATCTACTTTTAAAAAGTACCCAATGAAAACCTTGCATATAACAACAGAATGTGATTCACTCTGGAGTCTCCATTGGGAGGGATCAGTGGAGCAGGGATCACTGTATTTAATAAAGTAGAGGGTCACCAAATGTGACAGATTCTTGATAAAACAGATTAACTCAAATGATACAACAATGAAATCCAACATTCTGTCAATCATGTAGATGGTGCAAGGATGGGCATTTTATTTTATTGTATCTAAAGTCGCTATGAGTTGAAGGTGATGAAATGGCAACAAACAACAACATATTTTCTATCAAATATTGACAGTTTATTTTTAAGTTTCTTTTTGTTGTTCTGCAATCAAGTCAGAACCTACTCACAGCAGACCCTCCAGAGGGTTTCAGAGGCAGTAAATGGTAGGGGAGGAGTCTATCTTTCTTCCACAGAGCAGGTGGTGGGTTCAAACCACATGGCTCTAAGTTTCTTGTTGTTAGATGTCATTGAGTACAACCCATAGTGACCCGCTGAGCAACAGACCTGAACCTTCTCCCAATCCTCACCATCTCTGGCACTCTTGAGACCATTGTTGCAGTAACTGTGCCAATCCATATGGTTGATAAGCTTCCTCTTTCACTGACCCTCTACCTATCCAAGCATGATGTCCCTCTTCAAGGAAGAGCCTCTTCTAGTAACATGTTCAAAGTGTTTGAGATGAAACTCTCTCATCTTTGCCTTCAGGGAGGCTTCTGGCTACACCTTCTCCAAGACTTATCTGTTCTTTTGGCCATCCATGGGGTATTCTGGACTCTTTTCCAACACCATAGCTCAAAGGTATCAATTCTTCTTCTGTCATCTTTCTCCATTGGCCAACCTTCAGATGCACTGAAGTTATTGAAAGGACCATGGCCTGAATCAGGTGCATCTTGGTCTTCAAGCTGACATCATTGTTCCTCAATAAGTTAGAGAGGCCTCTGACTTCAGCTTTTCCCAGTGCAATACATTTCCTGATCTCCTGACTGCTGGTACAAATGGTGTTGATAGTGTAGCCAAGTAAGATGAAGTCACTGACAGTTTCAATCTTTTTCCCATCTATCAAGATATTGCCTATTAGTCCAGTGGTGAAAATTTGTTGTCTTGATGTTGAGATGCAATCCATATTGAAGGCTGCATTCTTTGATCTTCTGCAAGTGCTTCAAGTCCTCTTCACTTTCAGCAAGCAAGGTTGTGCCATCTGCATAAAGCAGGTTATTGATGAGCCTCCCTCTGAGCCTGATGCCATATTTTTCTTTGCAGAGTTCAGCTTCTTGAATGATTTTCTCAGCATACAGATTAAATAGGTATGGAGAAAGAATATAACCTTGATACACACTTTTCTTAGTTTTAAATCATGTAGTGTTTCTGAGGGTTGAATACACCATGGACTGCTAGGAGAACAAAGAGGTTTGTCCTGGAGAGGGTGAAGCCAGGCTGTCCCTTGGAGGCAAGGATTCTGAAGCTTCGTCTGACATACTTTGGGCTTGTTGCAAGGAGGGACTGGTCCTTGGAGAGGGACATCATGTTTGGGAGAGTGGAGGGGCGGTGCAGGAGAGGAAGACCCTTGATGAGATGGATCGATTCTGTGAGTGGAGTGGTGGGAATGAGTGTGTTTGAGACGGCGAGGTTGGCACAGGATAGAACAGCATTTAGGGCTCTTCTACATAGGGTCGCTATGAGTTGCAAGCGACTCGATGGCACATAACAACAACAGTGTTTCCTTGCTCTGTTCATCTAGGTATCTACATGCAAACATAATTAATTCTTTTGGGATTCCCATTCTTCTCAATATTAGCCATAATTTATTACAATACACAAATGTCTTTGCATAGTCAATAAAGCACAAATACATATTCTCTGGTATGCTCTGCTTGCAGCTAGGGTCCAACTGATATCAACAATGATATCTCTGGTGTCATGGTCTCTTCTAAATCTAGTTTGAACTTCTGCAAGTTCTCTATGTACTGTGCTAGCTGTTATTGAATGATCTTCAGCAGTATTATGCTTGCAGTAATATCAATGATATTGTTCACTAAATTCCACATTCTGTTGAATCATCTTTCTTGGGAATGGGAACAAATGTGACTCTCTTCCAGTCAGATGGTCAAGCAGCTAGCCTTCAAATTTTTTGGCATAGATTGGTGGGCATATTCAAGGCAATGTCTGTCCTATTGATTCCTGGGGCCTTATTTTTTGCCAGTGCTTTCAGTGCAGGTTGAACTTCTCCCTTCATTACCATTGGCTCTTGATCATTTGGTACTTCCTGAAATATTTCAGTGTTGGTCAATTATTTTTTACTAAGTGATTCTGTATATTCCCTCCATCTTCTTTTGATGCTTCCTAAATCGTTCAAAATTTTGCCCATACCATCTTTCAGTAGTGACTTTCTACATTTCAAAGCCAGATATTTGGAATGACCTCCCTAGTACCCCTAGAGATCCCTAGAGTATGGTGCAGGACAGAACAAGGTTCATATCAGTTGTTCAGAGGCTAGCTATGAGTCGTAGTCAACTTGACGGCACCCAACAACTACAGCTTCCCTAACATAACTTCTCATCCTTTGTTATCCCAAGAATATTCCACATTTCCTGGTGTTAGAAGTTGTGTAGGGTAACCGTTCCTCCAGTTCCAGAGGTGAGCTTTGATGGGCCTCAGGCAGTTGGCATATCCAAACTCTCAGACCACACTGATGGAGTCAAGCTGAGCACTCCAGACCTTTGTTAGAGATGTCAGAAAAGCAGACTATCTCTTAGCCTGCAGCTCTTGAATGAGGAAGTAGTAGCCCTAGTGCTGTTGGCATCTATGGGCAGATGACAAGAGAAGAACCTGCTAAAGATGATGTTAAACCTGAGATCCCGATTCCATTAACGGAAGAAAAGCAGCCTAGTTTTTGGTAATGTCATTTAAACTGATGGAGCAAGTTATGTCTAAAGCCAAGTGTAGCTAGATGGCTTATTTCAAGCACTTCATGTGACTGAGTTTTCTATTATTTGCAACCAAGAACATTTCAACTACCATTAAAACTTAGAGATATGGGGAACTCTGGTGACCTAGTGGCAAGAAGCTGCACTGCAATCCCAGAAGTGCACAGTTCAAATCTACCAGATGCTCTGCTGGAGGAGGGACAATCTTCTCCTGTACCAGTCAGATCTGATTTGACAGTACACACACACACACACACACACACACACACACACAGAGGAATTAAAAAAAAAACAAAACAAAACCTTAGAGATATATTCTTAAGTTATTATCAAACAGATGACATAAGGAATAACATCTTAACTGGGCCTAATTAATAATTTTGACACTAAGTTAATTCTAGTATGGCAAACAATAGACAATGAAGTTGTGGCTATATACTTTAATAATCATTGGAGAGTGTTAATTTTAAAACAAAATCCTGTAATCTGACAAAAATGTACTGTATCCAGTGATATAGGAGAGATTTCAAATTACTATATAACAGCTAGAGTTAAAAAACAGTATATGATGAAAAATATGGATTCCACAAGTGATATGCTAATGATCTTGGCATGAGGATCTCAAATTAAGCCCTCAGAGAATTGTTTGTATTTCAAAGAGAAGAGTTTAGTAATCTCAGAGTACAGAATGAGTTGACCGATAGGTTATGTCAGAATAAACTCATTTAATATTGTGATAGATTTACTAGGCTTTCAGATCAGGAACTAGGATAGTTTTAGCATATTCTGATTTCAAAGTAGCTCATGAAAGTCTCAAAAACCCCCAATTCCTTCTCATATTCATCATTAAAGTTCCACATGTATATTTAGTCTTTTCTATAAAGTCTTCTCTAATCCCAGCACGTACGAGGGTAATCCTTTGTCACTAACTTCCATTTGATTTTTAATTTATCTTTCTTTCTTACTAGACTGTATACAGGAGAAAAGGACTGACCACATTCTATTCACAGTTAATTCCTATATGCTTCTTTGACACACAGAAGGTGTTCAAGGTATGTTTGTTGAAAGATTATAAATGAGTGATAACCTTGGAAATAAGACGGAGTATTATGAGCTTGATAATAATGATGTTTAGTTAGTTTATAACTGATCCAACATCCCAATGCAAAGAAATCATGGCTGAGAAATCACCAAGAATAAGAGTGAGGCCCTTCTCATTCTAGCACTTTACTCCACATAGTTACGCTCCCCTGTATAACTCTGTGGATGTCACACTCCTCTCACTTCTGGAGTTTCACATCAACAAATGGCATTAGCCAGAGCCTGAATGACCATTAACAGCAACAACAACTAATTGCCATCAAGCTGGAGCTGACCCACAGCTGACCCTCCAGCAGGTTTTCAGAGGCTGTAAATCACATGGGAGTAGACTGTCCATCTTTCTCCTCCAAAGCAGTTGAGGGGTTCGTACTGTCTGCCTTTGAGTTGGCAGTGTAACACCTTGCCACTAGGCCACCAGAGTTTCAGTTTCTAGTCATAAAGAGAGGTCACATATGCCACTATTTTATATTTAATGGCTATTAACCACAAACTGGTCTACATCAGAAGTTCATGATTCTATAGGGAAAAAAAACAACAAAACTCAGCTTAGATGTACCCCAAAATCAAACTTAAACTCAGCACATTAGCATAAAATTGATAATATGAACAAGTAATTAGTAACATTTCCCCAGTTTGTTTAGGACAGGGCTATGCTGTTAAAAGATATACTGGGTGGCCCAAAGTCTCTCAGAAAAAGGTGGAATAAATTTGAGTCAATAGTATCTTTTTGCTTCAGTAAAGCTCTGTGCAATGACATTCACTCAGCAAATATTTATTGGGTCATTAATGTATGCAAGGCTGTGTGCAAGGTGGTGTGCAAGGCCCAGGAAGCCATGCAACACAAATGACTACCCCATCCATGCCTCTCATGATATTTTATTGATTTACTGTCAGAGCTTTTCACACTCCATTAGGAAACAAACAAACAAAAACATCCAATTACTAAGTCATTAGTACTTCATTTGAAAATAGGAGATCAGAATACAGAACAGAGATTAGAAGCGCCCTCAGAGACCCAGCACAGCCCTTTTACTCCACAGATGGTAGAACAGACCCATGTCGAAAAGAACAAGGGGCCCCTCTGTAGGTGCTGACACAGAAAAATATGCAAGGTATTAGTGAAGTCACAGAAGCAAGCTGAAGGACATCCAGCACAGCAAAGACCCATTGTTAGAAAACAAGTTCTGTTCTTGAAAACTCAAACGCATTGCTGTTGATTTGGAATCAAGTCTTAGTAGACTGTCCATTTGGTCTCTTGGGTTGTAAGCCTTATGGGAGAAGATTGCTCAGCTTTCTCCTAGGCAGCTACTGATGAACTGGAACCACCAGAGAGGTTTGACTGTCAAATTAGTAGTACAACTTTTGATGAGGCAAGCAGAGCTATGTAGGAAGGGGAAAGAAGGAATAGAACATGGGCTGGGGACTATTTGATGACTAGAGAAATTTTCCCTTTTGGTTTTATGAATTCCTATAATGACTGCCTTTTGTATAACTTTATATCGTGTTGTAATCAGAATTGTTGTTAGAGGCTGTAAAGTCAATTTGACTCTAGGCAAGCCCATGAGTAAACAGAACTGCTTCCTAGTCTTTCATGACCACCCTAAGAGTTCAGTTGGCCAAGCTTTTGGTCAGTAGTCAAGTTCTCAACCATGTGTATGCCCCTGAGTTCCATAATTAAAATGTATATATTTGTCTGTATTTATTCATTTAGAAAACTTTCTATAAATGAAATTTGGAGCCTTGTGGGTTATGAAGTCAGATTGACTTCTCACTCCACTCGGAATGCCATTTTCAACTACTTACAGTGAAAGCTTGACCAAATTCTGCGACCTCCCTGAGCCAGGGTCTGTGAAATGGAGATAATAACGATACGAGTCACCGCAGGCTCGTGTGAAAGTCTGAGAATACAGACACTTCGTGACATAGTTAACACATGGGCAGCAGTGCCATTGGCAACATCAATGATGGTATTAATATTGCGGTATTAATAACTCTACTCCTAGAAGTCAAGTCTGATCAAGAACTCATGTTCCCTGGCTTTCAGCACTTTGAGATTCTGTCACAGCTCATTGCTTTTTTTTTTTTTTCTCCCCAGGGAAAGATTTCGTTAGGCAAATGAAAACAAAAACTAAAATCAAACAAAGAAAACCCCAACAACAATTGAGTTTGAGGTGATAGCAGTGGCCTTTTTTTATGAGTGAAGAAAACTGGTGACCAATTTTCAAATATGACTCTGTTTCTAAGGAGCCACCCTTCATGACCAAAAGTTATTTTTTGTTATCTGTTAATTTTCTAGTAATTGCCATCATATGATATTAGACCTTTAGGAAGACAGCCAAGAACATAGTTTATAGAAATTAATATTCTCATCCTTGATGATCAACGATTTAAAAAAATAAAACAAAAAAAGTCTTTTTTAAAAATAGAATCAGAAAATACACATCCCTTCTCTAAGTATTTCTGAAGTAGGTCATAGGCTTGTCAAGGCTTGTTCAAGGAAGGAGGGTGGTACATTGGTTAAAATTCTCAGCTGGATATGCAAGAGTCAGCAGTTTGAACCCACTCGAAAGATGTCACAGTGGGCTTTTCATAAAAATGGCCAGGTTTAAGCACGCTGCAGGGCAGAATTGGCCTACCAGTGACGGTAGGTCAGGAAAGAGGTGTTATATTAGTTCTCTCTGACTAATACCTCCCCTTAGTAGAAGAAAAAAGGTTTGGGTTTTCCATGGAGGTGGGGCTTCTTGTATGCACTAAACCAACATCAAGAAACATTCTGAGAGACAGGCTAGCTAAAGAAAACCTTCTGAGGTGATCTTCATTTCAGATACTCACAGTATGATTTCCATATTGGAGGCTGGTACTCTTCAGCATCTAGAATAAAAAAAAGAGAACAATCCATCAGCCTAAACATCAAACTGTCAACATGGGTCTTCTCTGGAAGAACAACAGCCTGTCAGCAGCACTCGAATCCCATCCCAGGGGGCTCTGCTTATGGATGGGACAGCTCTGGGCATGGGCGGAAGGGAGATGCAGCATACTTTCAGTCTCCCTTACTGTGACAGAATCAATTGCTTAACCATTTTCATAGAGCCCACTAAATCAGAAAAGAATTTTTAAAGCAATTAACTTGATTGTGCCCTCCAGTAATCCTTTCAAACACTATTTACTTAATTTAGCATAATAAACACATAATTTATCTTACAGTTTCCAATCAGACCTTTCCCCCATTTATTAAGGCTTGAGGGCTAGATACAAAGTGGCAAGTCGGCAATATTAATTCCGGAAAGTTGTGCAAGTTAACCAACTCAGCTCCTACAGTAATAGGTCTGGCAGCAGGGACACTGACAATGCAACTGGAATCCTATTACCTCCTTGAATTTATTCCAATGTGTAAGTTAGGAAATTTCTAGAAAACCTCCCAGCACTCAGAAGGGTCAGAGTGGAAGAGTTGTAACAAAATGCAGAGGATGAAAAGGTTATTAATCAGTCTAGAAAACAGACAGTGGGGAAAGTTCATTTGTTCAGTTGACTCAACAGTCTCTGAGCTTACAGATGATTTTGTAATTCTGGCAGAGTTATCACACTCTCCTGAGCCATACGGGCTGGGAAAACGTCCTCGACCTTAAACAGCCACAGGGACCATCCTCGTCCTTAAATCATGGAATGTTCAGGTGAAGGGAAATTAAGTGTTCTTCAGTAAAGGAACTGTTGATAGCATGCTCAGCTATTAACCACAAGGTGGAGGGTTCCAATCTACAGAGAGGTGACTTAGAAGAAAGGACTAAGGATCTATTTCTATTATCAACCAATGAAAATCCACTCTGACAGTCTACTATCTACAGTCTAACCTGACACAATAGAGTCAGGATCAACCTAACAACAACAATAAATAGGTAAGAAAATTGTAGGGGGCGGGGCCTTACACTCCCTGTAGCATCATCTGGCCTCTTCCTAGAACTGCTAGTATCCTTATGCTTATTTTATGCTTGAAGGAATAGAACTAAACCTCACTCACTAAGATCAGTTAGTCAACTTGGGAGACTTCTTTTCTCCTTCTTCAGAAACAAGTAGGTTAGTTATAAATGAAAATCAACTCAAGTGGTGAACTTGTCCAAATCTTGCTCAATAACATTTGTGCTGCTTACAATACGTTCTTTCACAACTAATGTCTTGCTTTCTAGGCCCCTCTTTGTCAGAGTGTGCAACCAAATGTCTGCAAAAGTAGTTTTATAGAAATGAATCTGCATCTTCAGGCTTCAGAACTCAAACTCATTACCGTCAAGTCAGAAGTGACTCACAGTTGACCCTCCCTTGAATTCCTGAGGCTGTAAATCACCCTGGAGGAGACTGTTCATCTTTGTCCTGGAGCTGCTGGTAGGTTTGAACCACCAGAGAGCCATGGCCTGTGGGCTACAGTGCAATGGCCTGTGGACTGCTACCAGAGCTCCCTTTCACCCTGTTTAGGATTTCACATATGAATAATCTTTCACAATAGCACACAACCAAAGGCTCTGCAGCAGGGATGCCTTTATGCAGTCATTTAAACAGAACCTGGAGAGTACATGTAGGTCACCAACTCTTAATACTTTTATCAGACTAAGAAATCCTTTCTTTTAGTAAACTTTTAATTCATCAAGTAACATATTTCATTTTATGTGTGATACAGACCTACTTAAGTGGGTTTAATAGGCTTGTTGTTGACAAAAGAACATTCAAGTAAAATAAAGCAAGTTGCTGAATTTACAAAACAATTTTACAACCATCCATACAATGCCCTCTTACCAGAAAAGCTAGGCTCTGTGGGTTAGTTTTGATGATACTTTCACAATCAGTTTTTTTAAAGATTCTCACACACACACACACACACACACACACACACACACACACACACACACGCCTGGCAGCACAGAAATGTAAACTGTTGTGATATCACCTACCAGAGTCTCTAATGCCTTGCTTTTTTGCATAAAATGCAATTTATGAGGCAGGCACAGCTCACATAACAAGGTGTGGCCAGGGATGTTTATCACACACTGAGGGAAGGTGATCAGAGGGATGAGGTCCTCCTTTTTGCAGGTCTTTAAAAATAGTCCAGATACTTTGAGCCTTCCAAACATTTTATATCATAAGTCAGAAGTTTATATTCAATGATCTCTCACTATCACTTAATCTTGCTTTTCTATGAAAAGTGTAGATTTTCTTTTACTTAATTAGCAGTGCAATCCATTTCAGACTATGCCACAAGAGTCCCTTAAATTTTTACCACATAATCTGCTTTGTGAAGCTACAATATGCAATCTATCCCTTTTAAGTTGCCCCACATCGCCATGTAACCAATTCACTGCCATGAATCAACTCTGATTCACTCAACCCTGGCGTGTCAGAGTAAAACTGTGTACTTTAGGATTTTCAGTGACTGAGCTTTTAGAAGTAGCTCACTAGACAGTTCTCCCAAAGTTCCTCTGGGTGGACTTTAACCCTCAAACTTCTAGTCAGCAGCAAGCATGCTAACTCTTTATATCACTTAGGCATTCTACCAATAAAGATGAAGAAAGTCACCAACAGAGACTAGTGATCGTATGTCTTTCTTCTGTTGCATTGGCAATAAAATTAAAAACACCTTTCTGTTGTCTCCAAGGTCCTGCTTCATCTTGTCTCTGCTACTCTGTTAACCTAAATGCACACATTTCACTCTTTCCGCGCTATCATCCAACCACACCGGCCTTTTCTCATTCCTAGAACTAGTTCTTAAAGCCCCCGCCCCGCTCCTGCCTCTGCCTTTGTGCACCCTTGGCGTAAAGTGCTCTCCACTAGATCTCTGCATGGTTGACTTGCTCCATCATGTCGGGCTCCATCAGATGTCACCTCCCAGGGCCTGCCCTGCCAGCCCTGCATAAAGTAGCCTTCCCTCGGTCCCAGTCACTCAACAGACTGCTTATTTTTCTTCATAACACTTACTCGCTTCTGACATTATTTATTGATTTGTTGACTTGTTGTTATTGGTCTCCTCCCATCTATCAGCCACACTCCATAAAAGCAGGAATTTTGCCTCATCCACCTCTGTGGCAGCAGCCCTTGAGAAGAACAGCAGATACATAACAGGCATTCAAAAAGTGTGTAAAATAAGCTAATATAGTCCCAGGGTTAAAACAACCCCTCTGACGGTTACTAGCTGAAGAAACTGAGACTGTTTACTTAAACTTCTCTTAAGAGTGTCACAATAGTTACCTTTGTAAAGAAGAAGTAATGAAAAGTTCTAGCTTATAAGGGGCTCTGGTGGCTTAGAGGTAAGGAGTTATACTATCCATCTAAAGATAAGTGGTTCAAATCTACCAGCTGCACTTTGGAAGAAGGATGAACAATCTCCTCCATTACAAGTTATAGCCTCTGAAAACCCACAGGAGGGTCAACCATGAATTGGTTCCAACTTGATGGCACATTACAACAAGAAAAATAGTTAATAGCCTAGTTCTTAGGATTACTGCAGGAATTAGATGCAATGATATATATGAAGTCCTAGAGACAGACCCTGGAAAACAGCAAACCCTCAGTTAATGCTCTGGGCAGTGCAAACAGCAAGCTCAGCTGTTAATGGGGAAAAGGTGGGGGTCTGGGCTCATGCAGAGACTCCTCTAAGGAAAAGCCTGGTGATCTATTTAAAATAAAACAATCGGCCATTGAAAACCCTCTGGAGCAGAGCTGCACTGTGACACACATGGCACATCCCTGAGCTGGAGTCCCTGGCACGTGGTGGCTGCAATTGTGTTGCTGTCACGGTTACATCCTCCGGTCTTGGTTCTTCCCCAGGTGGGTTTTTGCCCTTGTCTTCTCTCCCTTGACTGCAGCCAATGACAATCAGTATTCTTACCCTCAAGGTCTGGAGCCTGTAATTAAGTTCTAGTGCTCTTGTCACTGATGGTTTTTTCCTTTTCCATAAAGGCATTCAAAGTGAGAGGCCATTTGTCATGCTTCAGTGGAACAACTATAATTACCAAAGTCTAAGAGACACATTTCACAATCTGCTCTTGCACACTGTTAGGAACCCTCGATCAAGTGGCCAGACACAAAATACATCTTACATGCAGAAACAAATCTTTAGCTTCCTCTAGCACCCTCAATTAAGACACACACTAATTGCCCTAATTTCATACAGTATTTTTCAAAGGTCTATTTCACTTGTAGATGGACTGACACTTAAAAATATAAAATAAAATTCCATGGTCATTTAGTAGTCTGCCCTCCTCATTTGGAAAATGAAACAGAGAACAATTATGTGACTTCTTCAAAGTCAAGTGAGGCAGCAAGGTTAGAGGGCAGAGCTCTAAATGTCTTTGATGCATCTTTTATGCATTCCAGGCAGTCCCTCTCTTATGGATTGACTTGTGTCCTTCCTAATAGAGGTGTTGGAATGCTACCATGGGCTGCTAGAAGAGCAAACCAATCTATCTTGGAGGAAGTGCAAAGTGGGCGCTCCTGAGAAGTAAGGATGGTGAAATTTCTCTCATATACTTTAGGCATCTTATCAGGAGGTATAAGTCCTCGTAAAAAAATATTGTGTTTAGAAAAGTCAATGACTAAGAGGAAGATCCTTAACCAGATGGATTGGTACAGTGACTAAACAATGGACTTGACTACTGTAGAAATCATGGGTAAGGTGTAGCAGAGGGCAAAGTTCCTGTCTGTTGCTCACAGCATCACTCTAAGTTGTAGTTGACTCTGTGGCACCTCATGACAGCACACTCATGGTTGTACCGTAATGCAGTTTGCCATAATATAATGTACTGGCTTTCCATAATGTAATGCAATGCTATGTTCAAAAGGGCATACCAGTATAGGGTGTGTCCAAAACCTAACCACTACTGAGTTATAGAAAGAACAGATTAGAAAAAGTAGATATGTTATTGTTGTTACGTGTGGTCAAGTTGTAAATGACTAATAGTGACTCTATGAACGAAAGACCTAAATACTTGTATAACTTTCATCATTTCTTTAAGTTTATAGAGTTTCCAGAGGCAAGCTATTTTGGAAGTGGATGCCATTCTTGCTTCCAAGCCTATTTTAATCGGGGAGCTCCACCAAACACTGTCCACCATGGGTAACCATTATCACATTTGACACATTAGTGTCAGAGTGTTCAGCATCACAGCAACCAGAAGTTACCTCTGTACAGAAAATGGATAGACAAGTGCTATGCCACTTAGAAGAGTGTTTGACCAAAAACAATTAAAACCAGGCCTGAGGGCTGTAGATTAAAATCATCCACCTTTGGATTGGTAGCATAACTCTATCTACTAAGCCAACAGAGCTCTCTCTATGACTCACAGCAATTCTATGAATAACATATCTAACCCTTGCCCTATTCTATACCATCCTCACCATGCAGGACATGCTTAAGCCCACTGCCACAGTCACCATATAAATCCATCACCATATAATTCTTTACTTCTTTGACCTTTCACATCTCTCAGTGTGATGTCATTTCCCAAGGACTGGAACCTTGTATTTTGCTAAGTGCTGTTGAGTTGTAGATGACTCATAGTGACCCTATGAATGAAAGAGCTGAATACTTGTATAACTTTTAATCTTCTCTATAAGTTCATAGAGCTTCAGGAGGCCAACTATTTTGGAAGTGGATGCCACTCCTGCTTCCAAGTCTGTTTTAATCTGAGAGGTTCACCAAACACTGCCCACCATGGGTGACCATTTTCACACTTGACACAATAGTGTCACAGGGTTTAGCATCACAGCAATCATGAGTAGCTTTCCCTAATACAAGTACCTGGTATTTAGACTTGTTGTTGTTGTTATGTGCTGTCGAGTTTACGACTCATAGCAACCCTATGCACAACAGCCCTAAACCCTGCTCTATCCTGCGCCAACGCACTGCCTCTGACACACCCATCCTGATTACCCCAGTCACCGAATCAATCCATCTCATAGAAGGTCTTCCCCTCCTGCACTGCCCCTCCACCCTCCCAAGCATGATGTCCCTCTCCAAGGACCTGTCTCTCCTTACAACATGTCCAAAGTATGTCAGACAAAGCCCCAGAATCCTTGCCTCCAAGGAGTAGCTTGGTTTAATCCTCTCCAAGATGAATCTGTTTGTTTTCCTGGCAGTCCATGGTACATTCAGTACTCTTCTCCAGCACCACAACTCAAAAGCATCAACTCTCCTTCTGTCCTCCCTAGTCATTGTCCAACTCTCTGATGCATAACAAGCGACTGCAAAGACCATGGACTGTATCAGGCGCACCTTAGTCTCCAGAGAGACACTGTTGCTCCTGAGTACTTTAGAGAGGTCCTTAACAGCAGACTTTCCCATCGCGATACGCTTTTTGATTTCCTGACTGCTGGTGCCAAGAGTGTTGACTGTGGAGCTGAGCAAACTGAAGCTGTGAACAATCTCAATCTCTTCGCCATCCATCAGGAGATCCTGGCTGCTGCATAAGACACTGGTGCAGCTTGAGATGTCTGGAATCACAGAAGACCGGAAAGATTGAGATATAAGCCATCATATCAAAGGTTGGATAGGGGAAAATAGGTGCTGAATGGAGTAGGTAGGAGTAGAAGGGAATGCTGTTTAACTGAAATAAACCTAAGGTTTTAAAAGTATTTAAAATGTTTGACTCAGTTATTTTGTTCATGAGAATTCGGAAACCATGATTGTAAAAATAAATGAAGACATGTTAAAAATCTGTTCACTTTTATATTGTTTTAGAATAGAGAAAAATTGGATACAACCTAAAAGGCCAAGAAGAGGAGAATATGTAAAGAAGTCATCATGTGCTGTAACTATGGAAAGGATGACTTAGATTGTACGTTTGTGGTGAACAGTACAGTTGATGAGACTCCACTATTTGCTAATAGTTGTGCAGGCAAGTTGTTTAATCTCTCCATGCCTCTGTTTTAATTTACACAATGGATATAATAATAAAACCTAGATTATAGCACTGTTCTGAGGATTGAATGAGTTAATATGCATATGACATATGAAATGGCACTTAGGGGATAATAAACTCTACTTGATGCTATTATTACTATCTTTAATGGCAAGAAGAACTATTTAAACTACATTGTTAAGTATTAAATAAAATGAGTTACAATTTAGTTTATTAAATATGGTCTCATTTTTCAAAAGAAAGAACTATTTAGATACACAGGATTTTTTCTAGAAATATATAAATCCAATCACTAACAGTTGTAAGAGGTTGTGCTGCAAAGCCAAAGGCACAATGTTCAAATCCACTAGCAGCTCTGTGGAAGAGCATATAGCTAATCTGCTCCTGTGAGAGGAGACTGAAAAGTCACTAAAGGGCCAGCTATGAGTGGATTCTAACTTTATGGCAGGCAATACAACAACACATAATACTTAACTGAAAAGAGCCCTGGCAGCATGGTGTGTGACAAATTGAGCTGGTTCATGGTTTGAATCCACCAGATGCTCCACTCTGCTCTCCTCTCTGAAAGATCAGGATCTCAATGTAAGACTGTCATAAATTAGAATAAAGTCTATCATGGTAGTGAGTTTTAGTTTTACATCTAATTATTAAAATATACGTGGTGTATATTTTTTCCTTTTTCATTTACCTGCATTTTCTAATTTTCTTTTCATATAACTTTGTATAAAAAAATGAATGAGAAATTAATTGAGAATGCTAGGTGGTTTCTTTTCTTTTTTGAAAACATTAATAAACATATATACATTTAAATAAATAATTACCTTGAAAGTAAAGTAGATATAAAATGACCCCACAAAAATTATTTTAATAATAAGTGATGCAGTGTGTACAGCTGTGGCATTGTATTGGTGCAAAAAGAGCTAAGTGTGAAGACAAAAGGAAAGAAAAAAGTTCTTTTGGTAGCTAAGGTCATACCCAATTTCCTTGGCCCTCTTTAAAATGCAGTGAAATAAACTTTAATGATCATTCTAAGTGGGTGCAGAGGTAGACATTAAACACAGGGGAGAAGAGGGATTTAAAAAGGTAAAGATACTTAGAAAATTATCAAAACTTAACAAAAATAGTTAATAAGATCCCTTGAATGAAATAATCCATGAAGAATCCTAACATATTTAAAAAAGGAGAAAAGGAAACCTGCTTAAAAGAGCTAACTTTTGAAAGTAACCTTGTAAAAACGCTGTGTTTTAAAGTGACTAGACTCAGAAAAGGCAGACTGTAGTTCTCATTTGGGGAGAAGCTAGAGAATTCTGGGTTTCACCCTTAGACCAACACTGGCAAAAATTTTCTGGGTTGGAGGTGGATTGAGTGGGTGATGAGCAGGGAAAAACGGATTCAATCTCTCTTTTGTACTCTTACTAAGCTAGTTGGAAAGAATATTCTCCCAAGTGGTGTGGCATTGGTCTGTCTGTTTGCTATACTGAGGTAACTCGCAGTTGCTCTGATACTGAACCCTGGTGCCCCTGGTGTGTCAAATGCCATTTTGGTTACTCATGGTAGATAGTGTTTGGTAGAGCTCCCAGATTAAGACACACTTGGAAGAAGGATCGGCATCCACTTCCTAACAACATGCCTCCGGAAATGCTATGAACATTAGAGAAACCATGATAGTTATAGAACAGGGTCCAGATCTTTGGTTCATAGGGTTGCTGTGAGTTGTGCTCGATTCAATGGCATGTAACAACAAGAAGCTTGAAGGTAATTCATACTTATTGTCAAAAAATCTTCAAGAATTGGGGAAAAAACCCTCCATCCCAACCTATATACTTTAGAAAGTCTCCCTAAACAAACAAGCAAGCACTGGTCATCAATTTGAAGGCCCCTTCCATACATTCCCTTGTAACTAGCTATTATAAACATTTACAGAAATGATGCCCTATCATATGTAACATTCTGCAATGTGCTTTGTGAACTTGATAGTTCTTAGGCATCTTTCTATGTCAGTGCGCATAGATTGTTATTTGTTTCCTTTTCTAAAACCACTAGCAGAGAGACACACAAAAAGAAATGGAATTTATAAAGAGAAGAACCCCAAATATCAAGTCGATTCCAGAAGTCACACAGTGACCCACCATTGGATCCCGAGGCTGTAAATCTTTTTTTTTTTTTCCTTTTTGTATCCTTGACACAATTTATTATAGATCTTAATAAACTAGCCAAATGTTCAATGGAGGAAATTATTGGGAGGTAACTGCCCATCTTTCTCCTGTGGAGCCGCTGGTGCTTCAGAACTGCTACAGTTCTGAGAAAGCGCTATGCTACCAGAAGACCAGGAATTAGCTAATTTTAACATGGGATTGACCTTTACCTCTCCCTTCTATACTGAAATCAATCCACCGGCAACCAGGAGACAATTTCGATTGAATTTAAGAGGTAGTGCTTTGATGATTATAATTTTCTAGAAGTGTCTGGTGAGTTCTTACAATTAGGATATACCTTTCTTATTTATTTTTGTCTTTTTAGTTATTATTAATTTTAATTAAAGTTTAGAGAGACTTTGGATTTTCATTCTTTCATTTTTGCACTTTTATCCCTGCCCCCCATATGCCTTTCTTATGCCAATATTTGTTCTGTTGAATAAGGAAAATATTAAAACTTATGTAAGATGTTTGTAACTAATTCTCCTCTTCAACAAGGTGAAGGTACACTGACTGGATAAAATATCCTTTTCAGGGTAGTTTATGGGGGCCTAGAATGCTCAAGGGGAAAAAAAACCCTGATGGAAACATGGCCAGGGAGTGAGGTGAACATACTCGAATCTCTCACATGTTGGCGGCAGCTGGAAAGCTGAATTCCTTCAGGCGCTTTTGGCTCTTGCAAGATGTGGATTCAGTGCAATCACCTGAAGAGCAGGTGTAAAGGAATTTGGGGACTGATTAATGAAGAAAAATTAAAGAATACCATGTGCTCCACTTGAGTAAGTGACAACAAAAGAGGAAATACCTGTAAACGTCAAGGAGAGCCAGATTCCCCAGCTTGGCTCAGTGGAGGATGACTAGCCCCACAGAAAAACACATGCAGGTGCTTTGGAAAACAAGAGAGCTGGCAAAGTCACCAAGTTAGAGATTCATCAGCCAGGGAAGTCAGACATGATACACCCTTTAGAATATTTCAAAGAAAGCTGTGTCTATTGTATGGGGCATCATTCAGAAAGCAGAGGGTGCAAAGATCACGTCTCTCTCTCTCCTGTTCCCTTTACCACAATAGCCATGTCTTTGCTGACCTCTTTGATTGACTGATGCACACATTTACCAGTGGGCTGCAGTGGGTTGTTTCCTGGGACGCTGAACAAAAGTATGTTTTTAATTAGGCATGGGGCAGCCAGACTCACAACGTTATGACAGTTCAGGATTTGTGGAGTGTTTAGCTTAATGGGGTCAGAATGGGTTTGGATCCAAATGAGAGGGAATAGCAACAGCTCACATTGTCCATTACATTCGTGCACACATTGAATTATGTGCTGGGCATACATTACATCCAAGCTGGACCCTAGAAGTGTTTGAAGGTCCAGAGCGTGCAGCCTGTGGTGTTGGTCTTGCTGGGTCATCACTGCCCAAGGTGGCCAGACCTGAGGTCCAGCTGCACTGCATAGCACCCATACTGCTGCAAAGCATCGGCTCCCAGGGCTGTTAGCAAACTCTCTGGCTTTCACAACAGTGGAAGCAATACAGAAATGCATTCGAACAGTTATCACCTCTGCAGCTTCCCTGCATTCCCAGGAGAAATCAGACATTCATGCGTTCTCTTTGAAAGCAGCTGTCTGGGCAGGGAACGAGGGCCCTAGTTGCCTCTGACTGGGATCTCATCGCAGGGATTTTTGCAACTGATTCTGTCCTACTTGCAGAGAATAGTTAATAAGACAAGCTCCAGAAACTACTGCTGGGCCCTCAGGCTGGGCCCAGAGGAAAAGGCTAAGAGGGGATTTTTCTGAGAATGATGAAGCCATCACAGACTTGGGCAGGAATCTCTGGTCACTAGGGCGCACTGGGGCCATGCAAAGCTCTGTCACAGGCCACTTAATGGGTGCACAGAGGCATGATGAGAACTTTTAGTCAACAGGTTTTTTTCTACAACAATAAGGCCAGATGGGATTTCCAAAGATCACAAGCCAAACAATTGTGTGTCAGGCAGAACTGAACTATAACCACCTAACCAGTAAAGACTCACAGAAGGAAAAATGCAATATCTTTCTGTTCTGATTCTGAGGAATCTCTTCAAATAATTAACCCAGTTATTATCACGCATATACTATGCAAACTTATTTTTTTAAAACCCCCACAAACTTGAACTTATTACCACAGACTTGAAAGCAACTCATAGCTCACCCTCCAGCAGTTCTTCAGGAGACTGTACATCGCATGGGAAGCTAATACTTATCTTTCTCCCGTGGGGCCACTGGTGGATTCAAACCATTAGAGAAGTACAGCCTTTGGATTAGCATCACAACTCCCTATAGACTAGGCCACCAGAGCTCCTTCTCTAAATACATATGACGAAGAATAATGTCCAGGTTGTAAAAATGTTTTAGACACTGAACTGTACATCAAGAAACTATTGGACTGGTATGCGTTTTGCTCTGTGTCTTCTTAATGTTGTTGCTGTTGTTATGTGCCGTCAAGTTGCCTGCGACTCACAGCGACCCTATGTACAACAGCCCTAAACTCTGCTCTATCCTGTGCCAATCTTACCATCTCTGACACACTTGCCCCCATTATCCCAGTCACTGAATCAATCCATCTTATTGAGGGTCTTCCTCTCTTGCGCTGTCCCTCCACCCTCCCAAGCATGATGTCCCTCTCCAAGGACTGGTCCCTCCTTGCAACATGCCCAAAGTATGTTAGACGAAGCTTTAGAATCCTTGTCTCCAAGGAGCAAGCTGGCTTCACCCTCTCCATGACAAACCTGTTTGTTTTCCTAGAAAGAAAAAAAAAGGAAAGAAAAATTTAAGAGGTAAAATCCCCCAAACACCCAACATAAAGCCTGCCTGGTATTTTCTGATTTATTACAGTGGCCAGGCTTGGGCACGCCACAGCGGACACAGCAGTTAGGGTTCAAAAAACTTCATGTGTGACCAGACCCCTGTCCACCTCTCCCTAATCATCCCCTTTCACTCTACCCTTTTGCCCATTCTATCTGACCCACTCTGGTCTTCTTTGGGGTTCTAAAACACCCCAAGTCTGTTCAAGGCTTAGAGCCTTTTGCACTAACTCTTCCCTCTCACTGCCACATGGCTCCTGCGTTATCACCAACATCTCAGTTCCTACATCCTGGCTCTGCAGAGATGTGTTTCCAAAGTGATACTCTGACTCTTCCCAGTCTTTCACTCTCTGAAATTTGGACTGTGCACTTACATATCTGCTTACATATTTTCTGTCTCTTTGAGCCAGACAGAAAGAACTACAAAAGCAACCTCACTTAGCTTGTTCTCTGATGTCTGGGTCACCTTTAGCAATTTGAGTACCTTTTGTGACGTGGAAAAAATGCATCCCATAAAGGCAAGTGCAGAGCGCCATCGTGTGAGGATAAAAATGCTTCCTCATGGAGTCAAGGGCCTGAGTCACATCACGAGGCTTAGTGAGAAGAGCATAGCCAGGGATTAATCCCCTTAATCAACCCTGGGCTAGGCACAGACTGAACAACTAGGATAGACCTGCCTGCTATATTTCAGAACATAGCAGTTGCTCAATAAAAGGTAGAATAAGTGAAAAGCATAATTTCCAGACTCAAAACTTCCACTTTACTGAGCTATCTTTCAAACAAATTAAGAAGTAATTATACCAGCAAAAGGTGCTTATGGTAGAACTTCTCAGGCTCTGAGAGCCTGGCCAGGGACTGAAGCAGGAAATCCTTCAGTGAGAAGGAGATTTGGGTCCTGAGAGGTAGGAGAGGACTGGCCTGCTGGCTGAAACACTGACACTATGTCAGCATGAATTTGGGTTTAGAGGGTATTCCAGAGAGGCTAAGAGTTAAAGGGCCTTAAAGTCATCTAAGGAACTTGCTTGTGTTTTAAAGAGAGGAGAGAAAATATAAGCAAGAAGGACAAAGAATTCAATTTGTATTTTGGATGGATAACCGTGTTATATTGTAAAAAAAATGGATCTGAGAATAAAAAAAGAGTAAGTGAAAAGATGATGAGACCAATCAGGAGGGGAGGCAGTGACCCAGTAAGGTGACATTAAGGGTCTGGACTTAAATGGCAGCAGTAGCTATGGACAGAGTTAGATGGACCTGGAGATGTGGAAGACGATCAAGAGTACTTGGTTTACTGGATGTCTTCAAAGAAGAGCAGAGAGCAGTAGAACATTCTTCCTGGCTTTGGTGGTGGTGTTGTTGTGTGCCTTCAAGTTGGACCTGACCCATAGGTGGGACCCTAATGGGTTTTCAGAGGCAGTAAATTGTAGGAGAGGAGATTTCCCATCCTGCTTAGGGAAAGCAGCTGGTGGATTAGAACTGTGTGCTTTTGGGATTGCAGCACAGCTTCTTACCACCTGGCCACCAGAGTTCCCTCTGGCTTGGGTAAAGAAAGACAAATGGTTTGGGGCTTAAATAACTGCATAATTAATGGAGCCATTCAGAGAAACAGGACAAATCAGAAGAGGAATGTGCAAGCAGATGACAATGCACTCAGTTTCCCTCTATGATGACCCTATGTCTCTAGGAAGCCAATGGAACCTGCCTAAGAGAAGCAGGGTATGTGAGTTTGGAATTCTGAAGAGAAATCTGGGCTGGAGATGAAGAAATGGAGACTCCAACACACAAGTAGTGATGAATGTAGCCATTAGCATAGGGGGCAGGAGTTGATGATAATTTCAGAGAAAGGAAAGAAGGCCTTCTCTAGAATCCTTGAGGAACATCAACTTTTAAGGGCTCAGGAGAGGATAAGCAGAGATCAGGGAGAGCACATGAGATAGGGCAACCCAAAAGGCAAGGCGAGAGATATTTTGAAAGAAGGAAGTGGCCAACGACATGAGAAGCTGTTCAAGTGAGATAGGAAGGCCACACTGCTTACGTCACAACTGTGTGAAATGAAAGTTGAGGAAATAAAACTTGGGTAAATTTCTCTTCTAGGAGATAGAACAGTGACATGGAGGTAAGGGCAGCATGACCGGGATGAGGAGATCAAGGGAAATGAAGGACACAGGAGTTCCAATTTGCCGTCATTGTTGTTACTTTCTGCCAGATCACTTACCACGTCTCTGATTTCCCTCTCTTTCCGTGGTCATCTTTCCAATTCCTATTCTTAAGTTTCTAGAAAATGTGGATTCTTCCGAGCATGACAGAATTACTTTCTTTCCTTCCTTTATCATTACACAAGTCACCTTCTGCTATCTCTTAAGCTGTGATCCCACAGCCACTCTTTCCACTCCCCTTTGGGATCCATCTCTTCACCACAGGCTGCCCCCCTTCCAGTATTTGCCTGCCTCTTTACAAATTCTTCTCATCAGAGGAATGTCTTCCTGGCATTTTTTCAGAAATCCTTTGGGGAATTCATTTATTCATAACAAATATTTACCTAGAGCTTACAGCCAACTTGGCATAAAATATTGTACTAGACACCAACATAGATAAAAAGCAAGACGTGGACTTATAGCCGCTAGGAATTGCGAGAAAAAATAAAGACGTTGACTCATTCATTCATATAACAAATACTGTCTGCTCACTGGGCACCAGCTTCCTGGCCTGTGGTGCACAGAACCATAACACAAGGGAGAAAGCAACATTCTCTATTGCATTATTACATCCAAACCCACTGCTGTAGTGGACAGGAAAGAGATTCTTCTACTTAATATTATTTATTTATAATTGTTCCTTTACTTTACTCCTTCCTAAAAAAATGGTAGCACTTAAGAAAGAGAATTAAGGTTGCTAGCTCTGCCATCTAGGAGAGCTATTTTCTTATTTTTAAAGAAAAATTTAAAAAAAATAAAGAAAAAAAAAGAAAAAAATTTTAAATTTTATACTGATTTACATGCAAAAGTTGTATACATTGTGTTTCATTCGTGTACACTATGTTTCACACACTCATTCATTTTGTGTTTCATATGATCATTCCTATACATTGTGTTTTATAAAATTAATCCCCATAGATCTATATCCATTATTACATCATCTTTTCAGGTCCCCATCGGATCCTTCTTAATTCCTTTACTCTCTCCACCCAGCAAGCTCTGCCATCCCAGTGATTTTACCATCCCTCTCCACACTCCACCCCACTGTCCCCCTCTCCTTCATCCTTCAGTCTTTTATATACATCCTGCTAGATATACTTCTCTTTTTACAATAATAATCTTAAGCAGTATTTGTCTTAATGAGACTGAGCTAGTTCACGCAGCATAATAAAGAGCTGCTTTCTTCCATAATATTTATTATTATATAATACTATTAATACCTTTCTTTGTTCTTTGAGTTCATTCTAGGTATTGGTGGCTTTGTGGAAGATATAATGGTTGTGTCAGTGATAGGTTGACTTTCCATCAACAATCAAAACCCAGGGCCAACTGCCCAAGAACTATGCCCCAAGTGCTCTCCATATAGTGGTGAGAATGAGTCTAAGTGAAAATATGCTTCATGCCTATAATAAACAGTGTGAGTGGGAAAGACTTCCTCCCCACCACAGACTCACTTCGTCCTGTGAAAGAAATTCAATTAGTGACCTGCTGGCCTCTCTCCGGCCTTGAATTGTGTCTCTGTGGAATGGAGTGATCTGTCTCTTGGGTATTTGCCAGCAGTCTAGGCTCAGCCCTGGTGGGTAGAAGGGAACCTTCCTGGTGGTCTCACTTTGTAGCACCTGGGGGTAGGCTGCTGTACGTTAGTAGTTGTTTTGTGGGCTGTAACCCATGGCAGCCCTATGTATTAACAAAATCAAGTCTTAGACCATCTTCTTGATCTTTGGTGTATGTGAGTTCATTGTTATAGCTATGCTCTTCTTGGCCCATCCCTTTGAGAATTTGTCTCATCTTGCTGGCCCGTTATCTTACCAAGCATGGTGTCATTTTGCAGGATTAGCCTAAACTTGATGCCCAGTGGTGAGTAAGTGCACCTGACTAAAGGTCTGCCTGTCTATGTGCCTTTTCTAACACAGGTGACATTTCAGCCTGTGCCTGACTATGATTGACTGACTTCTGTTCCTCCAGAACAGATAAGCTAAATATGGAGGGTTCCACAGACAACCCTAAGCAGAAGGCAACCCCTAATTATAAAAAGATTTCTGAACATATAAACTTTTAGAACATAAATTAAATGATCAGATCTCCTCCTGGGCAATTAATTGCCTCAAAAAACCTTCCAGAGGGTATATATATAGATATAATTTATTTCAACTATACATTGTTGCTATTAGCCACTGCTGAGTCACCTACTTGTTATTAGATATCCTTGAGTCAAGTATGACCCACGGCAATCCTATCAACAATAGAGCTCAAGCAGGTCCTGTCCTGTGCCATCTTCACACTTTTGAGAACTCTTGAGCCCATTGCAATAGTCACTATGTCAATGATTGAGAGTCTTATTCTCCTTGGCTGATCCTCTACCTTTCCAAGCATGATGTCCCTTTTCAAGAAATAACCTCTCCTAGTAACATACCTAAACAACATGCATCTAGAAACTCTACGAACTTTGAGAAACAATGATAGTTACAGAAAGACTTCAGGTCTTTTGTTCATAAGGTTGCTATGAGTCATCTTCAGCTCAACAGCAGTCATCATCAAGAGCAACATACCTGAAGTAGGTGAGATGAAGCCTCCAAGGAGCACTCTGGCTGCACTTATTCAAGACAAATCTTTTTGTAATTTTGGCAGTCTATGAGATGTTCAGTACTCTTCTCCAGCACCACAATTCAAAGACTTCAATTCTTCTGTCATCCTTAGTCGTGTCAGAGATGACAAGGACGGCACAGGATAGGAGAGGGTTAAGATCTTATGGATTAGGCATGCCTTCAGCAGCACAGCTACCCAGTGCAAAATATCTTCTGATTTCCTTACTGTTGTTACTGTGGGTGTTTATGTATACTATAATGCATATATTTAGAAATATTCTTTTATTTTATATGTTTCATGGTAAAACCTCAGATGATGCAAATGGTTTTTTACTTAACTATTTGTGTAAAGATTAATTATTAGCATGTACACCGTGCTGTCATTAAAAAAGTCTGGTGATCTGCTTTCACAAAGAGTACAGCTAAGGAACAGTTGTAAGAATTGATTTGAGAGCAATAATTTTTTTTTAAAAAAAGTACATCTTTGGCACATTTTGAGTATATTTTGGCATATTTTAAGAGTATATCATGCTTATCCTCTTTACTTATTTGAAAGAAAATCAAATCCATACACAAAGCAGTAAATGAGCTGCAGAAGACCTCTTTAAAGTCTTAAAAACCAAATTGTCACCTTGAGGACTAAGGCATCTCTGACCCAAGTCTTGATACTTTCAATCACCTCATGTGCATGTAAAAGCAGGATTGTGAACAAGGAAGCCTAAAAATGAGGTCTTTGAATTATGATGTTGGTAAAGAATATTAAAAACACCAAGGGATTTTCAGAAGAATGAATAAATCAGTCTTGGATGAAGAACAGCCAGAAAGCCCCTTAAAAGAGAGGCTGATGAGACTTTGTGTATGCACTTTGGACATATTAGAAGGTACCAGTCCTGGGAGAAGGACACCATGCTTGTGAAGTAGCAGGTCGTGAAAGAGAAGAAGACCTTCAATGAGATGGACTGGCACAGCAACTACAATAGTGGGTGCAAGCACAGAAGGACTAGTGGGGCAGTGCAGGGAGTGAGGACCAGGGGGATGGTGCAAGGAGTGGGGGACCAGGGGGATGGTGCAGGGAGTGAGGTCAGGGGGACAGTGCAGAAAGTGAGCACCAGGGAGATGGTGCAGGGAGAGAGGACCAGGGAGATGGTGCAGAGAGTGAGGACCAGGGGGATGGTGCAGGGAGTGGAGGTCAGGGTGATGGTGCAGGAAGTGGAGGACCAGGAGCATGGTGAAGGAATGGGCAATGTTAGTTTTTGGTTTTGGCATTTTTCTGTTGCACACAGGGTCTCTATGAGTCAGAACTGATTCAATGACATCTAACAACAAAAAAGTGATACTCTATGAGCCATTTCATTCCAGCCACTACATCATATTCTCATGAGAGCAGTTGGTTTTCATTTATCCTGCATGTGGGTTCCACAATACAGCCACAGGCTATGCTGCTTTTAAAGAAATCTTTTAAATGTCTGTTGATAGGACACTATGAAGCTGCTAAAAGGAAGGAGGTGCCTTTACGAGCTGATTTAGAAAGGAAAGCTCTCCAGAATGCTGAATTGAACAAGCAAACTATAACTTGGTGTTTGCAAGGCTTGGAACAGCTTGAGGAGAAACCACTGGGGCCTCTCTCTCTCTGCGTTGGGGATATGTGTAGCTCAGAGGGTGCCAGGGAGGGCACCACTTCATATATTCTTAAAGCGCTTGAATTTAAAAAATTATTATAATTTTTAAAAGCTTTCCAGAGGCTTGTTTACCATTACATCTAATATTTGAAATTGTGACTAGATCTGAACAGATGCAGGAGACTGTCATTGATTAATGTAATTTAAGGTGTATTATATCCTTTCCAAAATGCAGTTGGAGATTTGAAATACAGTAATTGGGTAAGAAACCAAAAAATGTGTGAGACTTGGAATGGAGTCAGGTTTAAAATGACATTCACTTTTCTGAAGAGTAACATGGGAGAAAGAAATATATACATGCTAAAGTTTAAGTAGTGATATTTCAAATTTTATCAACAGTCTTTTAATATACCATGTAGTCAGGTTTCCCCACACTTGATAGTCATTTAAGTCTGAAAGTTGAGAATTGGCCCATTGTCCAAATAAGTAAATTTAGGAATTGGGAGATCATCCATCCAGTCACATAGTTAATAAGTAACAGAATGTGTGAAACACAATGTATATAAAGGAAACACAATGTATATTACCTTTGTTTGCAAATCAATATAAAATAAAGATTATTTCTAAAAAACAAACAAACAAAAAATCCAAGTAATAGAGCTGACCATACAAAGCTAGGTTTGTCGAGTATGAAAAGTACCCTTTCATAGTGAGCCCTGTAGCATGCTGGGACATCACATGAGGTCACACTGGGTTTGCAAGAAGCATGGCAAGTCGGTAGTGTTATTTCATTTTACAGATGTGGGACCTATGGTCTAAAGATGACTGAAGTTTGTTGAGGATTGACAAAGTTGGTCAGCTAGTTTGCATCCTATAAGAATAAATTATGGCCAACACTACGTATACCCAGGGTTCACACTGAGAAAGTGGACCTATCTGTATTTTCTAACAAAAATGTGGCACCTTTACGTGATGTTTAACATGTGAAGCTGAGTTTCTCTGTTACTCCTGGGATTGGCATGAATCTGAGTAGACTCAAAGGCCTGGGCTTCGATTTTGGTTTGGGTTCTCTAGGAGTAGATTAATCCAGTCTTCTGCTCTGGCCATGTCAAGACTGTAGCTTTACTGTAAGGCAAACCGAAGCAGATGGGGCCCAGCCTGGCTGCCTAGCTGGGGACCGTCATTGGTTTTACGCTGTAAGCCTCCAGAGAACCCCAACCTCAGATTCTGTTTCCCCCTGGTTTAGTGCTCTGTGGTTTTCTATCACTTGCTTTAAAAATAGCCTCTTACAGAGAAAATATTTCTAAAGCTCACAAATACATGCACCAGCAACACTTCAGACACATCACCAACCACAGCACAAAGCAACAATAACAGCACCGGAAACATGCTTGTGATGTCCGGGAAGAAGCAACAGCAGAGACTCAACAGACAAAGCAATCCCTCAAAACTTGCAAGACGCTCATTTCAAGCTCACCATACACTCAGCATTAGCAAGCATTTGTGGTTTCTGTTCCAAATGATTGCACGAATGTAGGCAGGAAAGGGAGCCTTCCTGTTCCCCATGTGGCAGGGTGGATGACAGCACCAATCAGGTCTATAATTGAAGGGTTAAGGATATGGCAAACAACAAGTGGCCAGAATAATTTCCTTGGGAGAAAGTATTTACATTGCACAACAGATCAAGAAGAATGGACCCCTCCACCCTCTGTGCTGTTATCTTCATGCTGCATGTCTTCGCGGGGCCCGGGACAGCTGAGCTGCATGCTGGCGGCAGTCATATCCTCTTGCTGTTTGCACAGTGGTCCATTTGTCTTCCTAATCGCAGCATGTGAAGGTTCCTGCTTCCACAACCAGAATCCGAAGCCAAACACTAAGGGAAATCTTCCCTTCATACTTGCTCCTGTCTGAGATTGTACTTGTAACCTCTATCTATTTTCAGTGACACTGTCATCAAGAGGAACAGTCTATTTGCACACCTGTGCCTTCATTCAAGATCATTTGTTTCCTAATTTGTCTATTTAATAAACACTTACCTGCCACTATGTTCCTGATCCCAAGTCAGGCACTGGAAACACAAACATGGGAAGGACAAAGTTCTTTCCCCCACGACTACTGTCCCAAGACATAGCCCTGTCGAAGTGGCAGAGAGGGTGCAGGGATCACTTCACAGAAGGGAGGACACTGGAGCTGGGCAGTAATGGATGAGGAGGAGTTCGGTAGCCTGTGGCTTCTGGGGAGGGAGTGGAGGATGGAGGTAAAGAGAAAGAGCTCAGATACTGAGTGTTTCTGAGGAAGGAGTATTTTCTCTAAAGGGATAATTACTTCTTCCACTGGGAGTTTGTCCCTTTACAAAAACTCTCTTGTGGCCTAGTGGTAAGAATCTCTACTGCAATCTCAAAGGCACGTGGTTCAAATCCACCAGCTACTCCACAAGAGAAAGATGAATAATCTCCTCATGTGCAGTTGCTTGCCTCTGAAAGCTCGCTGGAGGGTCAGCTATGGGTCAGTTCTGGCTTGATAATACACATCAACAACTGCCTGTAATACATCAGCAAATACAAGAGAATTGGTGTGGAAAACTTTGTCTGGAAGGGCTGCTTGCACTGCAGGGAGTAAAGGAGAATGTCAATCACAGGGAATTTATCCAGGAGCAGCCTGTTCTTCTCATCTCTGCTACACAGGTGGCCCTGTGGCTCTTGAAGCGCATGGAAGAACACTCACCACAGTTCCTCTGCGTGAGATTACAGGGAAGTAAGAAAGAATCCCTGTGGAAGCCAGCCAGGGAGCCATTAGGGATCCCTGAGACTCAGGCTCACCTAAAGCCCACTCGAATGCTTAGTACACACCAGGTGACCAATAAAACCATTTTGTGATTGGCCAACTGCATGCAAGACTATCAAAGTGGAGGGGAAAATGAATCTGCTTGTCTCCTATCTGTGCCATGATCAGTATACAAAGTCAGGCAAATCCTCTTCAATGTGGCTAGTCACCAACTGCCTGATCTCATCAAGAAGAAAAAGAACAACTGAGAGCATTAGCACTCCCTCCCCAGCGAGGTTCTGCAGATCCTGTTAGTGGATACACAGACACCATAATCGAAGCCCAAGCCCCAGTGGCTAGTGGGTTCAGTTCTTAGCTGCTTAAGGGAAGGCTGGTGGTTTGAAGCCAGCAACCATTCTGCAGAGAAAAATGAAGCAGTCTGCTTCTTTAAGACTTCTAGGCTCACAACTCTATAGAACAGCTCTTCTCTGTGCTCCTGAAGGTTTGGTTGAATTCTGGGGAGTGTGACTAGGATTTGACTAACAAAAACTCAAAAGCCAGGAAACAAAAAAACCCAAAACACCAAAAAAACAAAACAATAAAACCAAACAACCAAATACACACAACAAATAAAGCTACCATAAATGGCTGGTTTGGGGATCAATGCTTTTGAGTTGTGGGGTTGGGATATATGACTATCCCAGGGACTGCCAGAAGAACAACTAGATAGGTCTTAGAGAAAGTGAAGCCAGAGACAAAGATGGTGAAACTTGGTCCTTCATACTTTGGGCATGTTGTTAGGAGAGGCTACTGGCACCCACTTCCTAAACAACATGCCTGTGGAAACTCTATGAAGTTTGATAAATGGTGATAGTTATAGAAAGGGTTCAGGTCTTTTGTTCAGAGGGTCACTATGAGTTGTGCTCGACTCGATGGCAATCAACAACAGATACTACTTAGGAAGGGACATCATGCTTGTAAAAATGGAGGGTCAGCTGCTACTGGGTCCCAGGAACTTCCCTAGAAACTCCCGTCTGTGGAGAGAGGAAGACAGGTTGACAAGCCCAGATGGAGCCCTCCCTGCTGCTGTTGGTATTAGCAATTTGCAGCTCTCCTAACTCCTGGGATAATCCCATCACAATTCCTTTTCTATTTCATTCACTCATGGACACCATAGGGTGGGCACCATGTTTATCTCTGCCAAGATTCTCAGAGAAAAGAACTGACACAGTGACCACCACAACAATGGGCTCAAATATGTCAGAGAGGATGAGGATGGTGCAGAACAGGACAGGGTTCAGATCTGTTGTTCACAGAGTTGCTACAAGTTGTGCTCAACTTGATGGCACATAACAACAACAACAAAATAAAACAGAAAAGAGTCCTTTATATTCAGGATTCTAGCAGCACTTAGAGAGGGCCTTCCGTTAAGTCCACAGCTTCATATACTATTGTACCCCAAGCTAGTCACAATGTGTTTGGTCAAAAGTCTCCACCTTCAGCATGGGCTGCACAGAAGTCTTTCAAACCACTCGCCTCCCCCCGGCTTTTTAAGAAATGGTTTTATTTTCAGAATTAATCTGTTATATTGTATTAGAGTTTTCTCATGGGTCCAACAGACTAATCAAAAAAGCAAGACTGACTCCATTGTTTTACATCTGTGAGCACCATTGCACAGACAGATGGTTCTGGAAAGAAGGTATATTCTGTTCTTGACCTCCAAAATTTAGACTGTAGATACTGAGATGTCTTTTCCAAATGCAGCTTTACGTCAACAACATTTTCAAAGCTAGTCCGGAGAGATCCACTAATTAAGAGAACTTCTCTTTCACATATATTAACTGCCTATTCCATAATGCCTTACAAATACCACTAATAATATGTATATGATTGTACCCACTCTGGTCTTCCCTGATTACACAAGAGAAGTATTGCTGGCTTCCTCACTCCAGTCCTTTGACCCTCAGCCTCTCAAGTAGGAGACAGAGATATAACAAGCATGAAATCTGATGGCTATGTCCTCAAAGCACTTCTTCCCAAATGGAATTACAAGGCGCCTCCATCTAATTCCTCCCTGAAGCGACTCTGCTATGCCAGATTGCCATGGGGCCATCAGCCTTTCCTCACACACCTTGATGGAAAGAATAGTTATTAGAACAGATTTATTTATCATACAGTGTTCCAGACGCGTTTCAATCCTTTCTAGGTGCAGGCCAGTCAAATCGACTGATTGTCAAAGACCAAGTAATCTTCAAAATGTCAAGGATGGCCAGACCCCAGAGTCAGTATATTTTCCATTATCATGAGCTCTTTCTCACTAGCTGTCACACAATCATCTCTTCCCTGGCTCTCATTCATTACTGCTGAAACCAGAGAAAAGCCTACAGAAGCAGATGGCTCTGACAGCCTCAGGCTGTGGTGGCTGGGTGGAGGGACAGGGGTGCAAGGTGAAAAACCAGGAGGAATTCTAGAGCTGGGGACCAATCAGTCCTGAGGACAATGGAAGCCACAAGGTGAGGAGGACATGGACCACAAGAAACTGACTGGGCTGTGCTATTCTCAATTTGGAGCTCAGTCTGTCCCTCATTCACAAATCAGCTAGTGTCCTACACACATCCAACAAGCTTCTCTTTGTTTTCAAAAGAACTATTCAAACAGAATGAAAAGCCAGCTAATCTATATTAGGATACAACTCCACCTTTGTATTGGGTCTTCCCTCCCTGACTCTCGGGAAACCCCAGTTTCTTCTTGATCCATTTTAATCTGTCTGTACTGCTTCCATTCACTGTGTCATCTCTTCTCAAATGACTAGTAATTTTTCAGAATAAGATTCTGGCCAGGGTCCTGAGACACCCTTCAGCAGAGACTCTGGGAGAAAACTCTGGAGGAGGGCATTCAGAAAAGAATGGGTGAGAGTTTAGAAGAAATCTTCCCCAATGCCTGGAGACAGAGGGCGGGAAGAGTGGGCATGGAACATGGACACGTCTTCCTGTTCCAGGTTGCTCACCCATCTCCATCTCCACAGCTCTGTCCTTCTCAAGTTACTTCCTCTGCTCCCCATTTCAAAGACCACCAATATCTAACAGGAAGCAAGTTCTTCACTCAGCTTAAAGAAGAGGGGGGAGGGAATATGATGCTCAGCCTACTGACCCCTCTGTTCCCTTTTCATAAACACTACTGCCTACTGGCCTAGTCTTCACTCAAACTCCCACTTACTGTGGAGAAAGACTTCTTCCAAGACAGGGCTATAATCCCATATGGAGTCTTCCCTGCTGCTATTTGTATTAGCAGCTTGCAGCTCTGTGATGCTCCACACTAAGGCCATCACAATTAATTTTCTACTTCCGTCACTCATGGACCCCATAGGATGGGCCCCATCTTTATTGCTAACTTTAAAAATCAGCAGAGTGTGCCTTAGAGAGAAAATTTCTCCAGAGACCCTAGCTGGTCTCAGACCAGTTCAGGAACTCTTAACCACAATTCCATGTGGCTATTTGGTTTTATTCCCCTTCATATGAATATGAACCATATTATAATTTTAATTTCTTTTCAGATCACCTAAGTCAATCCTTCTACTTCAATTTTTATTTTCCTTTCTTTGAAGGACATTTTGTTGTCATTGTTACTTCCCTTCTTCAGACATTTATTACCTTTCAGGCATTCCAGTGAAGAGTGTGTTGATAAGTCCCAGAATTTGAGGGGAAGAAGTGACTCTGACAAAGGTGACTTTGGCTTCTCCCACTGTGCTGGGGAGCTCACCTCTGGGACTGCATTACTTAGGTTCCCTGGCCTGTGGGCGCAGCTGATGGAAGGACCTGAGAAGGGACTCTGAGCTTTTCCTGCATTGCTGGCTCCTGCTGTGGGGCTATAGTTCAATCAGCACAGGGGACCTACCATGACGTCTCTTGTTGATGGTTCCTCCCCATGGTTCTAGTTCCTATTACTTGAGTTTCTCCTAACGGGCCTTCACCTCCAAGCGAAGTAATAGCATTCTACTGTTGGAACTTCATTCCTTCAGAATCCCTGGACCTGCCTATGCATCTGCGGTACAACTACTACCCCTCACTTCCCTGGAGTCAGAACCATCTCCTGGTTGAACCTCCACTGGGTTTCTGAGATGGTAAATCTCACAGGAGGAGACTTCTTATCTTTCTCTCTTGGAGACACTGTGGATTTGAAATGCCAGAGAAATGGACTTGAGGTGCGCAGTGCAACTCGCTACAGACTCCCCACCAGAGCTCTCTCCTCTGCAAACAGTCCTCAAACACGAATTGCTACTGGTCTGCTAGTTAATCATATCGCTTTCCTATAGTGATAATGCTGGAAGCTATGTCACCAGTATTCAAATACCCACAGGATCATCCATGGAGACAAGTTTTAGTAGAATTTCTGGACTATGAAGATTATGAAGGATGGCCTGGGTACTACTTCTGGAAATTAGCTAATAAGGAAATTCTATGGTTCACTGCAGAATCCTGTTTAATACAATGCTAGAAAGTAAACCTTTTAGGTTAGAAGGGTCTCAGAAAACCTAACAAAGAACTTGAGCACAGCTATGACTGTGAAGTTAGGCAGAGCAAACAATGTTTCCTTCTGTTGTCCATGGGGTCACCATGAGTGGAGCTGATTTGATAACAACGAACAATAGCAAATTCTATACAGCTTCCCACCTGTGAGTGGCCGTGTCTTCTACTAATACATTCACTGATACTCTGTCACCTCATAGACCAGAGGATCCTGAAATAAGCCCCAGACATGAATAAGGGCACAGTTGTTCATTCAACTGTTGACTGGCCATTTATAAATCAAGGAGCTCTGGTGTCCCATCTGTAATGAGATATGCTGCCAACACAAAGGCTGTGCTTCTCTGGCAGTTCAAATCCATCAGTGGCTCCATGTGAGAAAGGTGGGCAACCTCCTTCCATGTGGTTTACCACCACAGAAACCCAAGAGCAGATCAGCTCTGAGTTAGTTCCAACTCCATGACAATAAATGTGTGTTTTAGAAATTAGTCAAATACTTGACCGCAAACTGAAGACAGCAATGGGTACCTTTCCAGAGCTCTACCTTTGCTCCATATGGCGATGCAGAAACTCAAGCCCACAAGCCAAAAAACAAATTCACTTCCAACTGCAACTTTGAGATGTTGGTGGGTTAAATTTAGAACATGAATAAACATTTGTCCTTGATCTGTGCTGCATAATTTCACATCTGTAATAAACTCCCCGTGCTCCGCTGTACAACCACTTCTAAATTGACACTCATTGGAGCTCTTGCCTTTTCTAAAAATAAAAACAACAGCATCCTAAGCCCCTTGACTCTCTATGATATAGTCTGAGAATAAGTAAGGCTTCAAAGTTCAGTGGGCACTTTTTCTTTTCTTCATAAAATTTGCACACCACAAACTGCAATTATGGGATTTCTAAGAATTTAAATGGTATGTCCTAGATACTAAAACGGATCTCTTTGTTTTTAAAAAAAACACACACATACACAAACACACATGCATACATATAACCCACATACAAGAACCCAAGTTTCCCTCTTAAAGTTTGACCATTGATTTTAAAAAACCAAACCAACAACTTTAGAAAGGCCACCTTCACCATCTTATATTAACTGCAACAAGTTATTATCTGAGAAGAGCACTTTCTTGTTATGTTCTTCAATTACGACAGGTTCTCAGCTTGGTTAAAACAATTCATAATTGTGCCTGCACAGAAGTTTCTCAGTCTGACCCAGTGTACTGGGAAGAGGCTCACTCACTCCAGTCACGCTGGTTCTAAGTGGGTTTATTAGGCATAATCCCCAGAGGGCAATACAGAAGCATTTTACAACAGATCACTGTGTCAGATGAGGCCAAACCGGGTTTAGATACCTTACAAACTGGCTTGTCCTGGAGAGGGTGAGACCAGGCTGCTCCTTGGAGGCTAGGATTCTGAAGTTTCATCTGGCATACTTTGGACATGTTTGCAAGGAAGGACCAGTCCTTGGAGAGGGAGGTCATGCTTGGTAGGGTGGAGGGACAGTGCAGGAGAGGAAGACCCTCTATGAGGTGGATTGATTCAGTGACTGGAATAATGGGGGTAGGTGTGTCAGAGACAGTGAGATTGGCACAGGATAGTGTAGGATTTAGGGCAGCTGTACATAGGGTCGTTATGAGTTGCAGGCGACTCGACAACAAGTAACAACCACCACCACCAATCAGAATGGGCTCATAGTTGACCACCTTTTACATTTCCAACACTAAATCTCATGAGGAGATTGTTAATTTTTCTCCTGTGGAGCCTCAAGCACAAAAGGGTTAGCCTCTGGGTTAGAAACAACTCTCTATTGATGCGGCCACCAGAGCTTCCTTGTTTGAGAAAAGAGACTGTCAGCTATACTAAATTTCAAGAGAGGTTTATGATACTAAAATAGGATGAGGTGGAGGTTATTAACTTAATAACATATGAATTCGATCATTTAAAGTGACTAAACAAAAAAAAATCTTGCTACAACTACAGGCAAGTCACTGATGCACGCTTTGAGGAATGAAGCAATACAGCGCATGATCCCGGCCCGTAAGAGTTTATAGTATAAAGAATTGACAGCACACAGAGAGAGACACTCAGAGATGTGAATTGAATAGGCTTGCCAACGAGAGTCTGGGAGCCTGAAAAAGAGAGGAGTCACAGAAAATGGTCATCTAGATTGGCCAAGAAAAACCAAAATAAAGCAAGAAAATTCTTCCAAACATGATGCTGTTTGTTTTTCCTTGCTGTCGAATCAGAAGCAGCTCATAGCTGACCTTCTAGTGGATCTTCAGAGGTTATAAATCATACGAGAGGAGACTGGACACTTTTCTCTTGGGCCGGTGGTTTTGAACCATTTGCCTTGAGATGGCAGTGCAGCTCCTTACCCACGAGGCCACCAGAACTCCCTGAAGAGAGGGAACTATTTTCTTTTGGTAATAGTTCCTCTTTTTAAAAAATGTAAGGAGAAACCTTTAAATTACTGAATTCAGTCAAACAACATGTAATTTTTTACTGTAGAGTTTGCCAACTAAAACCCATGTAATATTAAAATGTTTTAGGATCAGCCAAACAATGATTAAATGCACTTATTTCTTGATAAGCTTCTTCAGATTAAGTACACACTATACATTCATTATTACCGAGTTGGCAGGAAGTACACGCAATACGAGAATAGCTCGGCTTTCAGAGAAGTCAGGGTGGTGAAATGACATTCTCCTTCTTCACGACTTTTCTATTGATCCTCTTAGAGCCATTTCAAAAGTGTTGCAAACAAATAATTTATGGCTGATAAGGAAAGACAAGCTCAGAGAGCATAGGTGATCAGAAAAATGAGAAGATATCTCTGGCTGGCCATGTTCTATTATGAGGTGCGTGCGCTATGCCAGCAGCTGGCCATTTTTCTTGCCTTATCTGAAAGTGAGGAGCTGTGAGCTCTGGTGGCCTAGTTTCTAGGAGTTTGGTTGTTAGCTTAAAGGCCATGCTTCTCTGGTGGCCCCAATACACCAGTGACTTCTTGGGAAAAAGATAGGCAATCTTCTCCCACGCAATTCACAGCCTTGGAAACCCAGTAGAGGGTCAACTCTGAGTTGTTTTTTTCTTTATGGCAATAAGAAGGGTGCTCCTTAGAAGCACAGCCATGTTCTGATCCATAGAAGTCTGTATCAATGGCTTCTTTTTATCAGGCCTTTCCTCCAAGGCACTTCTGGTTGGAATTGAAGCACTAACATTTTGATTAGTATTCAAGTATGTTAACTGTTTGAACCACCAAGGGACCATTTTATTTGGTGCTTAACACAGTGCCATTAACCTTGGCAGTTGTTTTAGAAACAGAAGCTCTTGCTGGGTCCTGCCAAGCTCTTCAAGGAAAGGGAAGGTGGAGTATCCTTCCTCCCTCTTTTTTTCTCCTTTAGTCTAACTGTTGTCCAATGCATTTTTACTTCTTTGTGTGTGAAAAAGAAACCCTTTTCCAATCTGCAGTGAATAACCAGAGAATTGCAAAGTAAAACCAACTCCTGAACAATTCTGTGTGGCCCTTCTCAGTGGTAAAATAATTTCTCAGGTAATTCCAAGTTCCTCAATGGTACCCCTGACTGGTCTTTAGCTATCCTAAGCACCACTGCTATCATGTGAAGATATGAGTGATGTTTCTTCAGAAATGACAGCAGCTGTTAGCTTTATTGCAAAACTTTCCTTTCCATTCGCAGATGGATGCATTTCTTACTTCCAATTATGAAAATATGTCTCAACTTGTTGTTTTAGGCTCTTCTACGCATTTGACCTCCAGCATAAGGCATAAGGAGAAACAAGCCTGTTTACTTGAGACTCGGTTTATAAATTGGCATGTGGATTCAGGGTCTGGACCGTCCCTATTTTGCTGTTCTTATTTTTTTTTTAATTTGGTAATAGTGTACAATTTAAAATGTCAGGAAATGATAAAAGGGTGGAGGTTTTTCCTGCCCAGTAATTACACTCCAGTAGTAAAGCTAAAGTATATAAAATAAGAATGATGGTTATTTTGTATTTAATCCCCCTCCCCTTTTGACCTTGCTGTTGGGATTAAATGTTCTTTTTACACATAACTGCAATGATCTAGCCATGACTGCTTCCTCCCCCCACCCCCATAATGCAAACTCAACTCTGGTAAAACTCTCAACAGAAATGCATTTGCAATGTCTCCATTTGTGTCTTTTTTGGCTACTGGCTTGCTTTAGATTTAGAAAGAAAGAAAAAAATCCAAAACAAAACCCCAACCAAAAACACTCCTGCACTAGAGAGATATGAACTTCCCTGAGTGTATGTAATTCTAATAGAAAAGACCTTGTAAATAGGACCCGTCATTGTGCCTAAAGTAGGAAGTGTCTGTCCGAGTTGAATGTAGAGTGACCATGTACAGAAAAGTCTTCACTCCTCAGCTTCTGAATAGGAAGAGGAGGTCCCTGTCACAAAGCTTTGCAGGAATAAAATGTTACCTAAGATGAACCGTCTTATACAGGCATTTTCTCAGGAACTAACTCTAGGGAGTGGGAGGGTTCCGAGTGCCTCATCCTTCTGTTCGGGTTTTTCTCGAAAATAATCCATGTCAGACAACCGAACATTATGCTTGGAGAAGCTGTTTCCTCAGGGAGGGTCTAATTCTTTAAACATTTCATCAGACCAGCTTTCTCTAGAAGGCTGATGAAAATATAGGGAGGGAGAGAGTCTCAGCTATTAAACGAATAAAAAATAAGTGCAAATATCAAACTGTTAAATTAACTTTAAACTTTACAGCTCGGGGAAGAAATTTTAAATGTGTTGAGTTGTAGGCGGCATCTAAGGCCATAAATGGTTATTATCCTACAGTATTTATACTGCGCTCTGGGCTCCAGATGCTCCTCAACCACTAATTACACATTTCTCTGGTTATCCCAATAAGGCAGTGCGGTGTCATTAACCACATTTTACAGGCAAAGAATCACGAGTTAAGTGATAGGCCTCAGGTTACAGACTAAACAGAAGGTAGAGAGAAATCCGATCGTTACAGTCCCTTGGTCCAAGCAAACATCTCATCTGGTATTATCTGAATACTCTCAAACACTATTAGTTTATATTTGGAACTTTTATTTCAACAGACACAATTTAAGCCATTGAAGTTAGTTCATAAGGGACGGGAACTGATGTCATGGAAACAGGGGTCATCTTGATGGAGGCTGACTGCCAGGCTGTTCTTCGGAGCCACCGGGTGTTAAGTGATCACAGAAAGGCACAATGTTTCAACCCAGCCATAGATGAACAGATGAGGGCTTTCCTTAAAATCCTATCTCTTCCCAGCAACTGCAAAGGCTGATTTATAAAATATGTTTGTTATTGTTGTTATGTGCCGTTGAATCATCTGCCACTCATAGCGACTCTGTACAACAGCACCAAACCCTGCTATATTCTGTGCCAATCTCATTGTCTCTGACACATCTACCCCAATTACCCACCACTGAATCAATCCACTTCATTGAGGGTCTTCCTCTCCTGCACTGTCCCTTTATCCTCCCAAGCATGATGTCCCTCTCTAAGGACTGGTCCCTTCTTTCAACATGTCCAGATATGTCAGAAGAAACTTCAAAATCCTTGCCTCCAAGGAGCAGCCTGGTCTCACCCTCTCTAGGATGAATCTGTTTGTTCTCCTAGCAGTCCATGGAATATTCAATACCCTTCTCCAGCACCATAGCACAAAGGCATCAATTCTCCTTCTATCATCCCAAGTTATTCTCCAGCTTTCCAATGCGTAGTAATTAACTGCAAAAACTATGGCCTGGATCAGGAGCACCTTAGTCTCCAGACTAATACTGTTGCTCTTCAGTACTTTGGAGAGGTCTCTGACAGCAGACTTTCCCAAAGCAATTTATCTTTTAATTTCCTGGCTGCAAAATATGTTTAGCACTTAGCAATACTTACATTTGAAATGGTGAAAAAATTCTAAAACTCATTGCCATTGAGTAGGAACCAGCTCACAGCAGACCCTTCAGTGAGTTTTCAGAGGCTAATGCTGGGAAGGGTGGAGCATCGATGAAAAAGAGGAAGACCCTTAATCACCTGGGTTGATAAGGTGACTGCTGCAATGAGCTCTTGTGTGTCAGGAAGTGTGAGGATGGCACAGGATAGAACAGGGTTCAGACCTTTTGTTCATAGGGTCACTTTGGGTCAAACTGGACAGTTGAGACACCTAGCAACAATAAATCACATGAGTGGAGACTGGTGAGGCTCACAAGGAGTGCATCAGAGAAAGTCCAAGCCAACTGCATGGGCCCATGGTGGGATGTAGATGGATGGTAAATGAGGTCTCAAGTCCTTTACAATTTACCACAGGCTTCCCTGCCAAGCAGAAAAAGATTGCAAAAAGAAAACAGAACCCATGGAATGATGAGTTGTTTGGAGGGGAACACTGAAATGTTCTAAATAAATTAAAATCTCATGCCAGATCAAACTGCTCAGAGGAAACCTGAAAATGAGATGCTGGCCTGTTGGCAAAGGCCTTTCAGGAACT
Organism: Elephantulus edwardii; assembly: GCF_000299155.1. Lineage (NCBI taxonomy): Eukaryota > Metazoa > Chordata > Mammalia > Macroscelidea > Macroscelididae > Elephantulus > Elephantulus edwardii. Next base: position 5,912,910 of record NW_006399932.1, on the reverse strand, counting down.
GGGCTAAAACCAAGAAGGGACAGAAGCAGGGGGAAAAAAATACATCTCCCTCTCTCTCCACCACACCTTCTACTTTTTTTAAAGGGAGAAAAGAAATTTTACCTAACTGTAGTTGGTTAAGGCAGAAATTGATCCCCAAAATTAAAATGGCATGGGTTACAAAGGGAATCAAGTATGGTGGTGCCCATGGAGGCAACCCAGTTTCACAAAGTGATACTAACTCTGACCTTTTTTATTAAGATAAAATCATCATATTGAGTAGATCATGAGAAGGAAATGGTGCTGACAAGAGGAAATGAAGGAAAACATGTTTTAGTGATGGTGGTGTTTTGATTTAAAACTTTTTTCCTTTGGGTCAAAGTTCACAGAGCAAATTAGTTTTCCATTCAAGAGTTTATATACATTTGGCTTTGTGACACTGTTTGTAATCCCATCAATATAATCCCACTTCCCATTTCTTCTCTGGGCTCCACACTTCCATTTGTTCTTTTCTGTCCCGTTAACTAAGCTTTGTTTTCAATGACATGTTGCCCTTTTGGTCTTCTTTAGGGGACTGTCCTGAAGAGGCAACTCGTCCCTGGTGTTAACCCTTTTTTACTTTGCTTGCCTCTTGTCTTGTCTACCAGTTGGCTGAAAATTGAGCCGTGGTGGTGGATTCCACTCCAGATCTGAAATATGTCTGAGGACCACAGACTCCAGGATTCCAACAGTTTTCTATTAGAGCAATAAGCTTCTCCCCCACCCCAGCAAAGCATTAGAGACAGAGTTAAAAAATACCAAAACAGGTTATAAAATATCAAAACATAGGGTAGAGGTCATTATAATTAGGTAAGAATAACTTGATAATTGACAATTACAAAGAGCACTAATTAGTAGACAGAAAAATCTTTCTTTACCTTATCCTAGATAATATTTTTATTAGTGATTTAATCAAGGGGAGAGAAACATTCTTATTTAAACATCCATGTAGAGTGAGTTGAATTAAACCTTACAAGAATTTATTAAATTATGAATTATCAACTAATTATTAAATGAACCTTTACTCTTTCTGGAACAAAGTCCTAAGTGCTACGTTAAGATGTAGAATGTAGGTTTAAAGTTAGTTCTGAAGCCTGAGACATTATACCAAATTTAAAAAAAATTAAATGTAAGAAAGATAAATCTAACTCATTTTTGTCAAGACTGTGCTGTAATCCCAAAGGCACACAGTTGGGAATCTACTAGCTAGCTCCTTGGGAGAAAGATGAGCACTCTCCTCCTACACAATTAACTGTCTCTCAAAACCGCTGAAGAGTCAGCCATGATTGAGTTCCAACTCCACGGCACACAACAACAACAACAATTTAAAATCAAACGAAGCAACACTTCTTATTTAATGTCAATGTTGGAGAGATAGGAATTGGAAGGGATAGGAATTTAGAGATTGTTTTAGGAAGTAAGTGCAATAGATGCTAACGTATGCCAAAGCTATGAGAAAACTTTGTGATCTTAGGTTGTGTTAACTGACTAAGAAGGTGTCTGCTTTGGTCATACTCTTTGGAGGACTGTATGTGGTACTGATGGCATGTTGTAAAAGAATTCAGGACTGGAAGGTGCCTATGAAGCCCTGTCGGGCTGTCAACCAAAGTTCAGCAGTTCAAAACCAATAGCTGTTTTATGAGAGAAAAATAAACATTCTTCTCCCATAAAGATTTCGTTTCAGAAATCAGGTGGGGGAGGGGCTTGGGTGGGGTGGGTGTGACTATGAGTCAGAATTTACTTGATTACACTGAGTTTTTAGAGAAGAATACATAGAAAGATGTTGTTAATGTTAGGTGTCATAGAGTCGAGTACAACTCATAGCGACCCTATGAACAGAAGATCTGAACCCTGCTCTATCCTGTGCCATCCTCACACTTCCTGACGCACAAGAGCCGATTACAGCAGTCACCGCATTAACCCACCTGGTTGAGGATGCCCTCCACTTTTCCCAGCATCATATCCCTCTCCAAGGAATAGCCCCTCCTAGAAACATGCCCAAAGTATGTGAGGAGAAGCCTCATCATTCTTGCCTCCAGATAACACTCTGGATGCATCCTCTCCAAGACATATCATAAAATTATGATAAGATTTAAAACCTCAACATACAAGATATAGATGAAGGGACTGGGACAGTGATGTCTCTGAGCGAGCATGATTATAGACCTTCAAACAGCTGAAGAACCAGATTTTTTGTTTGTAGATGTAAGTAAGACTCAATTAACATCAGTACAAAAAATTACTTTCTAACAGTTTCCTGGGGCTGCTCCAGGAAGGTGGAGACCTCTCTACTTCCATCCTTACAAGAGACTCCTACAAACAGGTGTACCAGCCTGAGGCACGCCCACCACCCAGCTCTCCACTAACTCCTCTAGCATGGTCAATATTAACTTGACTCTATTTTCAGTAAATATTCCCTGTCTGGACAAAAGATTCAGGACCTTCTAGTACCAGCTGGGAGACCTACTTCTAGGAGACAAAGAACGGTATTGAAATGCCAATAAAGCCAATTTAATGATACCCTGGGATTATACAGAGCTTTCATCTCTAGAGCTCAGGGCATTTCACATCAATTATTACCTTTTATCTTTGCACTACTCCCACCAGGTGAGGAGGCGGAAGCTTGCTTTATTTTACCCACTTTGTAGCAGAGGAAGTTTGGGGATGATCTGGCCAAGGTGCTCCATTTTAAGGGAATATGAGATGCAGAACCTGAAATTTGGGTCTTTACTAACAGCTATTATAATGGGTAAAAACCTCCATTGCATTTTTCTGCAGAACACTGCTTCTCTCTCCTACACAAAGGACTGGGGATGGACTTAACGCTTTTTGCAATGGAGAAGGCCAGATTCACTGGCGAGGTGAGCAGAGCCGTTGCGAACCAGCGCAGGAGAAGCCATTTGAACGTTAATAACGGTGGTACTGAGGAAAGGATGCCTAGGACTGAACTCTTTACCTTGTTTTACCCATTTTCCTCAATTATATAAAGGATTGATAATTCTACAGGATAGAAAGAAGAGGAAAAAAAAAAAAGCTTTCAACATCACGGGAAAATATCCAGGGCTGTAGAGCACTCTTTTCTATTTCGGCTGTGGTATTTAACACAGCATGCCTTAAATTAGATTGGTAAATGTCTCTTTCTCTAAACCACAAGATCTGTAAAGGAAGTGTTACCTCTCCCGTGACCTTGTATGAGCAGTATGGAAGCCTAAGAACAAAGCCTAGTGTTGAAGATAGACTCCCTGGTTCAAATCTCAGCATTTCCACCTACGAGCTACTTGACTCTGGACAGCTGTTTAAGTGTTCCATGTCTGGATTCCCCATCTGTTAGAGTGAGGATTCTAACAGGACCCCCTGACCTCACGGAGTAGTTGTGAGGAAGAGTGCTGGGCCCCTAACAGGTGTGGCACGTGTTGGCTTCCATGATCACTGTGCTGAGATGCTCTGGTGAGCCTGGTCAAGACCAATCTTTTGTCTGTTCTTCACCTGCAGATAGGTCCTGGTTGTCCACAATAGTAGTGTTGGAAAAGCAATACTAGAAAATCATGCAAAAATGAAATGCACGGAGAACCCAAAAGTCTAATTTCTCTGAGAAGTTTTAACATTTCTCCCTCCGTGAAGATTTGTATCAGAGATAGAAGTTAACAGGCTGTAAGGATCTCAGTTCAACGCCTTCCCTACCAGCTCCCTTCCAGCAAACCTAGCTAATGGCAACCCTATATGTGGGAGAGGAGGCCTTCCTGCTCTTCATGGTTTCCATTGGCTGGTTTTATGGAAATAAATCTCCAGGCATTTCCTCTGAAGTGTCTGTGGATGGACTTGAACTTACAACCTTTCCCTTAGGAGCGGGGCATGTTAACTTTTTGTACCACTTGGGGACTCTACTTCTTCCCTTGGCTCTTTTGCAAATGAAGTAAGGAATTTTTCCCCTCTCTAAGATTTGTTATTGTTGTGTACTCTAGAGTTGGAACCACAGATGACCCTCTGGCAGGTTTTCAGAGGCAGTTAACTGCACCAGAGGAGACTGCCCATCCTCCTCCTATAGAGCAGCTGGTAGTCTCAAACCGTGTGCCTTTGGGATTGCAGCACAGCTCCTTGCCACTAGGCCAACAGAGCCAGAGATAGTTTTTATTTATTTTTTAAAAAAAATGTATATTGGTTTGCAAATAAAAGTTGTGTGTATTGTGTTTCATACATTCCCCTATTCTCACTGTGTTCTGTATTATCATTCCCATCTATTGTGTTTTATAATCTCCACTGATCCATGCCCACCAGTTGCAGAAGGCAGTCTGAGATATTTCTTAATAAAGAAAGGCACCTAACTGCTCCCAGTGTTTGTTTTCATCTCATTGATTTAGGTTCTGAGGCTTGAGGACAGGTAAAGGTAGGACCCACATGGTGTGGTTTTGCTATGCTTACAGCAGATTCACCTCCCTAAAAGCTGCATGTACTCTTTCATTGGATGCCTGGAGCAAAAGGAGCAGATCCCAGCAAACAAACAGAGGAAGATCTCAACTCTGACTATACGGAGAAAACTGAAGCTATGGGAGAAAGGAAAGACGAATGCTCAGGAAAGATAAGGGAGCAGGTTCTAGGTACAGGAGCGTTCTGGAGACAAGCCTCAGGGAGAGCCATTAACCTAGTAAAACAACTAAAACCTGTGTTCGAGCTGGCTGTTAGATGTTGGTGAGAGAAGATGCCCTGTACCAGAGAGGCTGCTCTCTGGGTTTTGATGGTTCCTTAAGGCTTACCTGGCTTTGCTCTGTCAATAAAGATGAATCTTCTATAAAGAGGAAGGAAATAGTGTAGGGTTATATGTCTGTGGGGATGTCAGAAAAGGTCACTCTGACCAGTGTTGGTGGGGACTTTCCTTACAGCCAGCTAACTACCTGTAAGGTTCTGTAATCCTTGGCTAGCAGTGTGTCCACAAGGGGCAAATGGATAAACTCCCTTATGGAAGAAGCTGAACAATCCGAATCCACAGCTTAGTGGCCTTGTGACTCAGATCCCTAGCATCTCCCGTCCCTTAGAGCAACGGTCAAGAACTCTACTCTGACTGACAAGGCATGGTTCTAATCTGGTTGTGTCACTTCCTGGCTGTGAAGCTCCAGGCACATTATTAAACCTCTCTCAACTTCATCTGCCTCTGCTTTAACAGAAAAATCCACAGGACCACCCCAGGGGACAAGGATGATTCAGCAAGTTAATGTTGCATAACCTGCTATGCCCAGGCCCTCACTAAACTCAACACCTATGGCCACCCTCACACTCACCATTGCTGTCCTTTGCCCTCTACAGGAGATTCACACAGAGAAATAACCCAAGGAGAGGGGCCTGAGGGACAACATTGCCTCATTCACCAGGAAATACAAGATTGGACAAAGTGTTTGGTGCCACTTGGTTCCACGGTAAACAGATGTCCAGATGAACCATGGCCTTATAAGAGAACCCCAACACTACGATATTGTGAGCAAACAGCTCTGGACTCTCATGAGAACAAGAGAGAGAGGCTGAGAATAAAAGCAGCTTTGTCAAACAGAGACTGTTCTTGTAATCTAGGACTGCAATCTCATGCTAGCCTAGTGCTATTTTTCAGGTTTATCAAAGGAGCTTCTGGAGTCTTTAAGAATGTAACAACATTACATGTACCCAAATCAACACTTTTGGCAGCTCCACTGCATCTGAATTGTGTCCACAAAGATGTTGAATGAGGGCATGTCTGGGAAGGCATGGCACACAGTGCCTGGCACCAGACAACACAAAAGGACACCATTCTGCTGATGAAAAATCAGGACACAGTCAGCTTCTGCATTGATCCTCGACGTGCTCAACTGTTTTCCTCCTGGGACCTGCCCCCTCACTGCTTTAACTCACAAGGCGTTCAGTCTTCCTCAACATTTATGGTAAACAAATAAAGTCGAGCTAAGAATTGAGGGCGGCAGGTTTCAGGTTTTGGTCTTAAGAACTGAATGAGGAACCAGATCCCTGTTATATGGGATCAGTTGTTGTCATGTACTGTCAAATGAGTTGGAATCAACCCATAGGTGACCCTCCAGTGGATTTTCAGAGGCAATAAATCACATGGGAGGAAAATGCCCATCTTTCTCCTGCAGAGCAGCTGGTGGATTTGTACTTTTGGGTTGGCAATGCAGCTCCTGACCACTAGGCCATTATGAGTCAGAACAGAAAAAGAAAAAAGAAAAAGAAAAAAAAGGAAGGCCTGAATGCTTCCTTTCTTGTAATTCTACTAAATTATTTTCATGCACCAGGATCTACCCATTAGTCCTATTCAACGTGCATATTTCATATATAGCTCCATTTCTATACCAATTTGCAAGAGTCCTAGTGGTAAAGTGGTTTAGCACTTGCTTACTTGGTAACTGAAAGGTCGGTCAGCAGTTGTAACCCAGCAGCTTCTCAGCAGGAGAAAGACATTATAGGCTGCTTCCTGGAAGATTTGGGCCCTGGAAACCCTTGGGGCTGTTCTACTCCTCTTCCCTCCCATGCCCTCTCTCTCAGCCTCTTCTGAAAGAGAGGAAGCAGCAGCTTCTCCTCTCACCACTGGTAAAGCCTAGAGAGTCTGCTGGCTGGTGGCTGACACGGCATTGGGACTGTGTTAGGGAGCAGAGGGCTTTGCAGAAGCCATAGACAGCCTGTCCAGGCATGCCAGACACAGGGGTAGGGACAATAAATTTACCAGGAAATGAAATCTGTGCTTTCTCTTTGATGGCAAGACAAGATTTTTCTGTTTTAGGCCCAAACTATTAAGCTGTTCGCAACTTTCATTTCTAAGCAATAGTTACTGGTTATCATGAGGAACCTGTTGACTCACTGGAGTTATAAATGGCACACAGGATGATTCAAAGGAATTGTGCATAAATTTAGTGACTTCATGAATTTGCAAGTGTCAAGGTGAAAGAATAAAATAACTGCTGCAAGTGTTGCCTGAAGACAATGAACGTAAATGACCAAGGGAGCTACCTGAGTGAGATACAGAGGAGCTGGAGGGGCAGGGTCTGCCTCAGGTTCTGATCCTGCAGGCCCTTTCTCCATGCATCCTCTCCCAAGGTGGTCTCAGGCCCTAGTTGGCTATTAAGCAAGTCATCTTGCTGTCTCCAGCTCAAAATCTCCCCACTATTCTCTAGGATAGGAGTTAGCAAACTTCTGCAAAGGGCTAGAGAGTAAATATTTTAGACCTTACAAGCCATTGAGGTCTCTGTCGGACTGATTCAACCCTTCCCTTGTAGCACAAAAGCAGCCATTGGCCATATGCAGGCAAAGGTGTTTGGCTGTGTTTCAGTAACAGTTTCCTTATAAACACAGATGGAATGCAGCTCTAATTTGTTGACACCTGCTCTCACATCCAGCTGCCTACTGGACATTTCCACCTGTAAATTCCACAGCTGTCTTAAAACTCAATGCTCAAAACTAAACACCTCCATTCACTTTTATCTCTAATTTGCTCTAAATACACAGCAGTTATTTACCCAGGGTTTCCACTGGTGTATAATCCACAGTCCTTCCATTCCTTGCACTCCAAAATCAAGTATAAATCCTATCAACTCTTTTTAAATACAAGCTGTGCTCTGGTTACAAATGAAAAGAACCCAACATTTACAAATCAGTCCCTAGAAGGGCTATTATAACGATTCGAGGTACATACAATGATCTGTACCAACAGTCAACTGATAACTTTTTGTTTTTAAATAAAATTCTTATTTTATACTGATTTGCTTATAAAGTTCATATACATTGTTTTTCACACTGGACCCTTCCCATTTCCTTTAGCCACCCCCCACCATATCAAACTGTGCGACCCTATGATTATGCCCCCCCCTCGCCCCCGCCCACCCTCATTTCTCTGCTCCGTGTTCTAATAGTTATCTTTCTAGTTCTCCAATAATGGTCTTATACAGTATTTGTCTACGTGGGATTGAGTTCCAACTGATACTTTACAATGTTCATTAAAATACTATTAATTGTTGTTATGTACTGTCAAGTTGGACATTGCCAACTCTCTCGCAGATTTTCAGAGGCAACGAATCACAGGGCAGTGAATCAAAGTTTGCCCATCTTTCTCCTGTGGAACAGCTTATGGATTTGAACAGTGTGACTTTGGGTCGGAAGTGCAACTCCTTACCACTAAGCCACTGGAGCTCTCTCAAAAACATTATCAGTACTGTATTACTATATCAAAGACGTATTATATATAATATAGCTGGAAGGATTTCCTTAATGGCTTTTAGGCATAGGAAGGTACACTATATAGTAAGACAAGCAGATAACTGAAGTTAGATACTAATCATCTTTCTCATTGCTATTGCGAGAGAGAACCCGCTCATAGCTGACCCTCCAGGTCTCTGAGCCTACATACAGACTGAACTGGAGGAGATAGTTCATCTTTCTCCCAAGGAGCCTCTGATGGATTTAAGGTGCAAGATGGATTTAAGAGATGCATGACCTTTGTTAACAGAACAACTACCTACAGATTAAGCCACGAGAACTCCCTATACATTCTTTGCTATTCCAATTTATGTACAAATTTGTTTTAAAGGTAGACTTAGTAAAAGAACTTGCTCACAATCTTGGAACTTACTATATACATTTGTCTGATTCCAGTTACCCATTCCTTTAATGCAGAGGCTGTGTTTTACTTATATTTGTGACTTTCCCCCTCACATCCTTACTGCCAAATCTAGTGTGTGGCACATGGGAGGTGCTCAAAGAATTTTTGTTGACTGATTGAATGAATGGTTGTTGTTATGTGCCACTGAGTCTGACATAAAAACTCAAATTCTTAAACTTCAGTATGCATTTACAGTGAGTCCCCAATTTATAACTTATATTCATTGCAACAAACTCCATTTATGACCACTTGAGGGTTTTTTGGTACACCTTATTTTTAGTATAATGAATTCTCTCCAATGTTGTAGCATATTTGATGATGTAAACATTCTCAGATATCAACTTTTGGTTGTTCATATGTAATACTTCTAACACTCAAAGACAAATAAAGATCAGATTTATAAAGATACTGATAGTTACAGTAATAATAATAAAAAAGTAAATTAACTATGTCACAATTGCTTAATATACAATCCTCAGAAGGGACACTGATCATAATTCAGTTATTTGGAGATGTTAAAAATGTAGCTTTTGAGTGAAATCTGTTTTGGGACTTGATATTCTATATTTCCAGCAAACTCTCAGATGCTGTCCTTGTTGCTGGTCCGGGGATCACTCTTTAAGTAGCAAGATTCTAGAAAATATCTTTTGGTCTGAAGGCCTTGTATACCTGGTGCCCAATTCTAACTTGTGAAGGCTCTGTGTGTTTCAGCATAGAACTAAATGCTCCATAAGGTTCTCTCAGGTAGTTTAGTTCCTAGTGTGTTGTGCTTCTCATCGATGGCCACAGGTCTCAGTGGTTCAAAACCACCAGCTACTTTACTGGAGATGGCTGAGCTGTGAGTGTCCTCCCATCTGGAATTGAGGGAGTAGGAGGGTGAAAAAAATACATGAACAAAAGAGTGGAAGACAATGTCTTCGTAAACCTTTACTAATTTTTTAAAGTACCTGAAGATGAAAAAAGAAACCTTAGGTCTTGAATAAAATCTTTCAAACTGTTAAAAAATTACAGTCTCTGAAATTTGATGGAGGTCACTCTAAGTTGGAGTCTGCTTAGTGGCAATGGGCAGTGGACCCAGCTTCTCATCAACAGTGCCCCTGGGTGGCTTCAAACTGCTATATTTTAGTTTGTCAGTTTCTGTGAAGTCCATTCCCACTCTGATAATCCCAGGTGTGCAGTACAGATTATTCCTTACGTTTTAAAGGCTGTGTCTTTTCGGAAACACATTACCACGTATTCCTTGGCACCTGTAAGTGGGTTTGAACCGCCAATCTTAGATCTAGTCTTATTCATTGCTGTCAAGTCAGAATCAACTCAGAGCTGACCCTCAAGTAAGAATCCAAGGCTATAAATTATATGTGAGGAGAGTGTCTATCAGCCTCCTGTGTAGTTACAGGTGGATTTGGACCACTAGAGTGGTGTAGTTAAGGAATAGACCACAGAGCTCTTGAGTTAGGCTAGTAGTCACCCATAAACAATGTGCACCACAAATGTCCATGCAATGCCCATTTACAGTACTTGGGTTTGGGGGGTTTTTTAATGGCAATTTCATTAACACACTACTTGATCTATTCAAAGCTCCAGAGAAACTATTAATGACTTTTAAATTTGCTGTTTACCCACATTTCCATTTCTATGTTACAGACTATTTGCTGCTTCAATTACTTCCTCCATCCCTTTCTACTCCTGTTCCTTTTTACCCACTTAATTTAAACCTAACTGTGTTCTTTGTGTGTGTGTGTGTCCTTCTTCAGATGTTCTGTCCATGTTCTCCTTTCTTATCAAGATACGTAAGTTATCATGATTGTACAAATGCCTTCAGCAGATTATTATTGTTTAGAAATTCAAAAGAACAGTGCTTTCCCAGAACTCGAGGACAATGATCAAATCGAAACCCATTTTCAGGCTACCTACACCCCTTTTTATAGCAACAAAACACTTTTTATCAGCAGAGCAAATAATTGGTTATAGTGTTCCAAGACCACGTGTTTCATTTGAAAAGAAAAAAAAAAGTACTACTAAGGTTATCTGAGGAACACCAGACTGCAAGAACACAAGACTTTTGCTTTGGCAAGTTAAAAGTCTAAGCTCAGCCCTGCGACAAATATTACACTTTTTATATCAATTCAGTGAAGCCAGCTATCACATTTGGGAACCAAAGCTGGTTTTGTTCAATTCCTCCTGGATGCTGGTTTTAGTATAAGCTGCACGGAATCATTACTACTGGGCTAGTCTCCACCAAGGGATCTTAGCTTTTTGGATGACTACATTACCTCTGACAATTTCTAAGAAACCTGCATGAGATCTAAATGAGTCAGAAAATAGGTGTCATAGAGAACATGATTCTAACCAGGCTTTTCCCACAACCAAATTGTAGTAAAATGCACTATAATCAACTTGTACCATCTCCCTGTATTTATCTCCAATGAAGAGAATCAAATTGCCTTACCTGAAATTGTGGAAGAAAAAGGATTTCAAAGGGGTGGCAGGTTTAGAACAGAGAAACGACTTAAGGTACCTGATTTTATGATGTATTATATATGTACCTTGTGTGTGTGTGTGTGTTCTCTCTCTCTCTCTCTCTCTCTCTCTCTCACACACACACACACACACACACACACGGCCAAAGTTTCTAAGTATGTAGATTCTAAAGGACATGAAAGTTCAAATAAAATGTGAATAGCAATGGTTTTCATTTTGGTAATTCTGGGGCATTGCAGGTTTTTGAAGTGTCTTCTAAATCATCATAGAAACATTAACACTAATAGAATTTTCGAACTGAATGAGATTTGGGCTCTCTTGGCCCTACTCATTCATCTGACAGCTGTATGCTGAGGCCCCAGGAGGGAATAACCTGCCCAGTGAATTAGTGGCAGAGTAAGGCTAGAATTCAGGGTGTCTCATCTTCTTCCAAATGGCTTTTGTGCAAACTGACTAAATACTATTAACATTCTGTCACATTTTGTGTGTTCTGATTCTTCGACAATGCATAATTCATGTGTGCATCAAGTTCTCCTTGTCCACCCTATTTAAGTATCACAATGACCACAGGTACTTGAGTCTGTTTCTCTGTGATGCAAATAGTTAAACACTCAACTACTAAATAAATGGCTGGCAATTTGAGCTTGCTTTGAGGCCCCATGGAAGAAAGGCCTGGCAATTTGCTTTTGAAAGGGGACAATCTTGTTGAAAACTCTATGGAATGCCATTCTGTTCTCTAATATATTTGACTGCCAAGAGCAAGAACAGTTTTAACGGCAGCTCTGATTTTCTGGTGACACTTCAAAATTCCTTCCTGTTTCATCTTTTCTGTTTTAACATTTGTTACAATTTTATATGTTGTTGTTGTGTAATTTTCGGTCTGAATCAACCCACAGCTGATTCTCCACTGAGTTTTTAGAAGCAGTAAATCACATGGGAGGAGACTGTCCATCTTTTCTCCCACAAAGCAGCTGATGAATTTGAACCAAGTACCACTGCACTGACAGCGCAATAGTGAGCCACCAGAACTCCCTCGTTTGCATATATTTTACTTAATTTTCTTACCCCTCCTCAGATGTCTGTGTCCCTCATTAAAAGGTAAGATGCCCAAGTATAAGAAAATTTTTCTTTCATTCACTGCTCTATCATGGAAAGGTGTAGTGCTTGTGTATAGGGCTGCTAACTGAAAGATCTTTGGTTCAATCTCACCAGCCACTCCTTGAGAGGAGGAGGTGGAGCAGCCTCCTCTTGTAAATATCTATAGCCCTGGAAGCCCAATGGAAGGTGGCTAAACATTAGAACCGATGCAACCATAGTGGATGGTTAGAATTAGAATGGATGTTACTAGAATGACATCAAACACAAAGTGAGAAACCAATGTGTTTGCTGAGAGATTCATACAATGAGTCATACACAATAACCCACAAATATCACTGCAGGAGCAGAGCTGATAGCTGCTGTCCAGTCAGCCTCTGATGCCCGGCACATCCATGAATATCTTTCACGGGTTTTTTAGAACCAGGGCCCAGGCCTTTCTTCCCAGTCTATCTTAGTTTGGAAACTCAGCTGCCATCTCTTCGGCCTTATAGCAACAGCACACGCCTCTGCCCGCCATTGGGTGATGACTGTGCATAGTGAGGTGCACTGGCTGGGAAATGAATGTGGTCTCTGTCAAGGAAGGTGCTAACTTTACACCCATGTCATCTCTGCCCTCTGCATTATCAGAATACTCCATTTTTATTTTATTCACCTAACATTTTTAAACAACCTCCACGTGTTGTACATTTCACAATGCTGGTATGAATCTCGGGAAAATAGATTTATTTTATTCATTCAGAGAGCTTAATTTAAAGCGATCCCATTATTGTAACCTCCCAATGAAAAGTCATTTCTTATCAGCTTAATTCTGCAGACAGTATTGTCCATGACTCCCTGAAGGAATTCTTGCCACCTTCAACCTCAAGTTCAGACTCTTGTGACCCAACAATCTGCTTTCCACGATTTTTGTGGGAATTGCAATCTTTGTGCTGGTTTGTCAAAGCTGAGAAAGATTAAGCAGATCAAGAGAGCAGGCTTTTGCTGGGCAATCTGGATATATTCTCTTGGACACACCATTATATGACTACAGGCAGAACCTTGTACTAGAGGCATATATAACATCAGGTATCTCATCTACTATCTTTATTTTTGTGTTAAGGCAAAAATAGAAATAAACAAAGAGTTTTGTTTTTTAAGAATATGACAAAATAATAATTTCATAAGGATTCAGGAAACTGGTCAGTATTATCATCCTGTCATCATTGAATGATACTTCGAATGAAGACTGACTTTCCTATCTTGAGGCAGCTGTGGTTTACATTGTGATTTGCTCTGAGAGATTCAGTGGCAGTGAGAAGCCTCTTGACCACATGTAATTTAATCAAAAGGCACTTTATGAAGGAAGTGCATAGATCCTCCTAGATGAGTTTATAAAACACAAGACAAATAACGGGCAGGGAAGTTTTAATTATTCATTCCTCTGCATGGTTCAAAATTGGGAAGGGTGTACGCCAGGGATGTGTCCTGTCTCCATACCTTTTCAACCTGTATGCAGAAAAGATTATCCAGGAGGCTGGGTACTATGAGGAGAAATGTGGGGTTAGGATTGGTGGACGATCTATCAACAATCTGCGTTACGCAGATGACACAACCCTGCTTGCTGAAACTGAGGAGAACCTGAAGTTCTTGCTGCTGATGGTCAAAGACTGCAGCCTTCAATATGGATTGAGGCTCAATGTCAAGAAGACAAAGATTCTCACCACTGAACCAATTGGCAGCATCAGGATGGATGGTGAAGAGATTGAGATTGTATACAGCTTTAGTTTGCTTGGCTCCACAGTCAATACTCTTGGCACCAGTAGCCAGGAAATTAAAAGACGTATTACCATGGGAAAGTCTGCTGTTAGGGACCTCTCCAAAGTACTAAAGAGCAATGGTGTCTCTCTGGAGACTAAGGTGTGTCTGATACAGGCCATGGTCTTTGCAAATCACTTGTTATGCATCAGAGAGTTGGACAATGACTAGGGAGGATAGAAGGAGAATTGACGCCTTTGATCTGTGGTGCTGGAGAAGAGTATTGAGGGTACCATGGACTGCTAGGAAAAACAGATTCATCCTGGAAAGGGTTAAACTGGACAGCTCCTTGGAGGCAAGGATTCTGAGGCTTTGTTTAACATACTTTGGACATGTTGCAAGGAGGGACCGGTCCTTGGAGAGGGACATCATGCTTGGTAGGGTGGAGGGACAGTGCAGGAGGGGAAGGCCCTCTATGAGGTGGATTGATTCAGTGACTGGGGTAATCAGGATGGGAGTGTCAGAAGCAGTGCAATTGGCACAGGATAGAGCAGAGTTTAGGGCTGTTGTACATAGGGTCGCTATGAGTCGCAAGCAACTAGACGGCACATAACAACAATGAAAGTACAGGTAATTTAAAAATTGTTTCTATTTGGCATTAGATTCCTAATTATCCTTCTCATTTTCACCTCACATTAAACTCTCATTCCTTACCCAGGAATTTTCACTGGATTTACCCATCAAGCAACTGCAGAAAAAGGATCTGATGATCTGTTTTAGGAATTATTACAGCCAAGAAAATCCTCAAGAGAAGTTCCTCTCCACCACATAGGGCTGCTAAGGAGTCAGAGGCCACTTGACGGTGCCCATCTTATCTCCCTCTACATCAACATCTCATATGAACCTGGGTCCCTGATCAATGTACTCCCAAGCCTCCTGGTAACCATCCTAATGTAACAGGTAGCTCACTGCAGTTTGATTTCACAATATGTGCAGTTACTAAAAATGATAAATATCCACAATGGGTAATAATACCATGAGGCACTTTAAGATCCCATCACTGCCCCAGAGGTGAAATGGCATATGGGTGAGAAGACCCAGTGGGGAGAGGAAGGAAAGCTAAGAACCAGGAAACAATGAGGTTTTCTCAGGGGAATTTCTCCGAGTGGAGTGTGGCTGGAGTGGATGCTTCCTGACTTGGATGAACACCATTAGCCCAAGGACCAGGTCTCTCTACACGAGATGCATTCCCAGCGTGCAGTCCACGGGGTAGAGGAGAAGGGCGCATGCGCATTATCCTGAGAGTGAGCAGACATCTTTGCAAGTTTCCCCACACAGAACACTCTACTCTGCTGTTTGGAGTCTTGCCTACATTCCAGAGTCCGTTGATTTCAAGGGATTTCTCTCAGTTGGGGTTCACACCCACCAAAGTCTAAGCTAAAGGATTTAATCCCTTTTAATATGTGATGATTAAAAATATTACAAAGGATTATTTGGATAGAAATGTCATGAGTAGAAATCAATGTGAGAGCACTTAACAATAACAACAGGGAGCTCTGGTGGTCCGGGCACTAAAGAATTGTGCTGCCCATCTGAAGGCAGGTGGTTTACATCCACCAGCTGCTCAAATCCACCAGCTGCTTTCCAAGAGAAAGATGACCAATCTTCTCCCATACAATTTACAGCCTCTGAAAACCTGTTGCAGGGGGTCAGGTGTGATTTAGTTTCGACTCAAAGGCACTTAACAACAAAGAGTTTTTACCATCTTTTTTTGCAACAAACTTGTAAAAATGCTATCTATGAAAAAGATAATCTTCTAGAAATCAAGGGTATACAATGGTTCAAGATACAAATCAACTGCTGATAAACGCAAAGGCTCTCTATGGTCATCCAAAGGCCATTAGAATTTGGTGTGCGGTCTAAGGAATGAGTCATTTCTATTCACAGAGGCTGGTGTATGAGGAGGTAAAAATAAAGGACCATATTCTGGTGGTACATTTTTTTAAGCTGGTGTTTTGCAAGTATAATAGGTTATTTCCATTCCTGTAAGACATCATTTGTTTTAAAATAATGTCATTATTTGGGGATGGCCCGAGTTTCTTAATATCTCAGTTTCATTTTAATAAATGAGACTCCAGAAAAATGCCTTCGTCAGGCAGAAGGAACAAATTTTTGTTCACGGCTCCACTCTATATAAGGTGGTAAGCAACATGTTATTGGAGGACATGCTCTTCCCTAAGTGCTTTAGTACTTCAGTGACCACAGACAATGAGTCCTTGAGAATTTCTGCTAGGTTATTAATAAAAGAAAAGTAATACAAATAACAAGGACCGCATGTGGCTGTTCTAACCTCTAGAGTTAGCTTCAATTCCTTTCTTCCGTCCTCAAATGAAACCTACACCACGTGGAGGCACATATTTTGTTAGATCAATTCCTTTTTATTTTTACCCTATGGGTAGAAAAAGGTAATCATATTGGGCTTTACTAATATGTTGCTCAACTATATAAAAATAGAAATGGGAAATATAAGTGAGTGACAGAACCCAAAGGAAAGGGAGGTGGAGAGTATTGGGGGCGGGAAGTGGAAGGAGATGCTGAGGTGGTTTCACGAGAGGATAGGAAAACAGCAGAAGACATGAAAGAAGGCAAGAAGGAAGAGTATCAGATATGCACTGCTGTCCCAAAAGGCATCTTTCAAAGAATCAAGAGGCATCAGGCAGTAACAATCTGATCACTGACAGATCCTGATATCTGCTCAATTGCATGGCTCCAATAAAAACAAAACAAGGATTGTATTAATTTTCAGTATTGTGATTGCTTCAGATTACACCAAAATTTGCAGGATGGAAATTGCAAAGTAAGCTAGTAGAAGCATGGCTCTAGATGTAAATAAATAAAACATCATGTCCTTGACATTGTCATTAGAATCTCAGTCATCTGGTCCCTTCGCAAGGACTGGACTCTTCATCTGTTTTGTTACTTCCATATCCTACATGCTTGAAACAATATCTAGTATATGATGATGCTCAGCAGACACTTAGTATATAATCATTCAATCAACGTTTAATTATGAGATTACTATGTGCCAGGAACTGATCTTAGTGCCAAGAACTGTTCTTGTTGCTAAGGAACTAAAGATAAATTTAAGACCTTTAACATATATGATTTGTTAGGGGGAGACAGATGTGTGAAACACCACATAAATATGAGCTGCTGGATATGTGTACTAGACTGGTTAAGCAGACAGATGCAAGAACCACAGTGCCTGGGTTTGAACCCCCCTCTGCCAGTGTTACTTGTAATGGCTGGACCAACTTGCTTAACTTCTTTGCCTTGGTTTCTGTGTTTTGAAAGTGGGAATATAACCCTCATAGAAATGTTCTGAAAAATTCATGAGACAAAATGGGTGAAATGTAAAGTGCTCGGTGCCAAGTAAAAGTCAAGAAGTTCAACTGAGATTTGAAGGGTTTAGGAAAGAGTTCAGCTCAAAGAATGAGGCATAAGAAAAGGCCAATTCTGGGCCCAGATGGCTGTCAGGAAAGAGCGAATATGAACACATGGCCCTTAAGACAGGATTCTGATATACCAGGTTCATGGTGGGGAACAGCACAGCACAAACTGTGTAAACCAAGATCTGAAGACAAGAAGCACCATCAAGAACTGAGGAATGGCTGAACTAAAGCTTGTTGTTGCTTTTAGTGTTTGTCAAGTGGATTCCAACCCATGGAAACCCCATGTGTAAGCACTTCCCTGACAGTCTTCAGAAGCACCCCACCAGGCCTGCCTTCCAAGGAGCCTATGGGTGTGTTTGAACTGCCTACTCTTCTGCTACTGGCCAAGTTTAAACTACTGAGTTTTGCACCAAGTACAAACCCAGGCTCTCCTAAAGTCTTCCCACTGTCATTAAGTCAGTTATTGCTCATAGCAACCCACTGGGGGTGGGGTGGGGTGGTTTCTGAAGCTGTAAATGCTTATGAGAGGAGACTACCCATCTTTCTCCCACAGAGCAGTTAGTGGATTCAAACCACTGACCTTTCAGTTAAGAGCACCACCCATATTGTACTGTGCCACCAGGTTCCTCCTGAAACCTTAACAGTAGGAATGTGGTCGAGGGAGTGAGTTCATCAAGGATGCTGATTGCATAGGGAGAGGAAAAAAAAAGAAATAGGCAGAGAGAAATGGTTATTTATTAGGCTTTTTACAGACTGCACTTGTATGACTTGTTTTGTTCGTTAAATCTTCTTTTAATAATATTTTTACACAAACAAGCACTTATTGGAAATCCTGGTCATCTAATTTATAAAACACTCCTGGTTTTCTTTATCCCTTTCAAAAGTATATGTGTTCATTATAGAAAATTTTAAAAATACTATTGAATACTAAGGAAAAAAGAGACCGCATCTGTAATTCCATTTACTAGCATAACTATCATGTTTTGATCTTCATTATTTTTATCATTTATATAAGCATATATTTTAATTGCAAAAATGTGATTATATAGTATCCACTGTTTTCCAACATTTTTTATTAAATTTGAACATGATTACATGCCACTTAATGGCCCTCTAAACAATTTTAATAGCTTTTAAGTATTTCACTGTAAGGATGTAGCATAATTTTGTTTTATCTGCTCCCTTCAAGTTGCTTCTATTTTTTTTTTACTATCAATAAACATTTCTGTTGATACATATTTACACATATCAATTTTAATGTGCTTTTTATCTGAATAGCAATTTTGGCATGGGGGAAGAAAAGTGAAGTAATTACTCACTGTAGTTTACTATACACTTCACAGAATTGCCCCCAACCCCAGATCCTGGATATGTACCCCTGCCCCCAAACCAGAAGTCATGTGCCTGTCTGAGGAAAGACTGAATGGGGTGGGAGACGCCTATCGGGGGACAGCAGGTAGGGGAATTTTGACTGGTCACCAATTCTAGGAAATGAGCATGTGTTCACTGGCTGTGTTCCTCAGATCCCCAGCAAAGGAGGATCCATCCTAGAACCAAGCAGCAACCAGGGGCCTGGTTCACGTCTGTCTCCATTGCTAGTAGACAAGGCAACCACCCAGACTCCACAGCAAACTAGCAGAGCTTGCCAAAGCATCCCTCCTTAGAACCTGAAAACCACAGGACATTTTTTCTCATCAGCTCCTAAAACCCAGATCTCAATGGACCATTAGACCATAAGCCCAAATCCTCAAAATTTCTAAATGAGACTTCCTTACTTAGTCTCTTCTTTCTCACTTTCTTCATTTGGGAATTCTTTTCCTCGGGCCACCACACTCTAACACTTGCTAAGTCAAAAAGGACTGTGAAATGGACTGGAAAAGGAGGACATGGCATGCTTCTGTCCATCTGGCCAGCCACATGTCCTCAGGGGTCAGGTGGAGAGGGAAGGGGAGAAGTGGGAGAGTGTATCACAGTTTCTGCATCCGAATTGGATGCAAATTTCACCAAATTAAGAAAAAAGAGCACTAGTTCTCCTCAGCCATCTCCTCTGGAGGTCTGAACTCAAGTCAAATTATGAAACTAAGAAGCGCCTGATTTCAAACCCTTTTGAATGCTAGCCCAAACTCTATTACCTTTAATTCAAGGATCTGGGTCACTATTTGAAACTTATTATTACAAACTTATTTATTACATCTTTGCTGTTTTAATGGATATCTTTTAGTCAGCTTTACGTTTTCATTTATTTGATCACTCATTCACTCACTCACCAACTAATTATTATCAATGGGCAATCTACTCTTTGAAGAGCAGGAAGTTGTAGTTGTTCGTAGGTGCCACTCTGCCTTCGTTAACTCTGAATCACAGGGTCCTTTTGTACAACAGATCAAAACCTCATGCAGTCCCGCACCAGCTTCACAATCTCCGCTGGTCTTGATTACGTCCACTGTTGTGGTCATTATGACAGTTCATCTCACTGAAGGTCTTCCTCTTCTTGTTGATTCTCCACCTTTCCCTTCCAAGGACCGGCCTCTCCTGACAAGGCCAAAATATGGGAGGCAGAGTCCTACAATTTTTGCTTCTAAGGAGCACTCTGGCTGCACTTCTACCACACATGTGTTGGCTCTTTGGTACTCTGTTAGCTCTTGGCAAATGACTGTGAGGAAAACAGAGAAGTCCCTGTCCTCACACAGCTCTAGACTTCTGCAGGAGTATACCATTAACAAAGAAGCAAATAAGTCATAAAGTGCAAAGGAGGCAATAAATATCATCACGATGACCGACAAGTAAGGTCAACCTGCTTAGCCAGGTCCAGGAAGGCATTTAGGGAAGACATCTAGTGAGGTCTGCAAAGCAGAGATATCATTGAAATGTGGCATTTTCTCCCTGGGCAAGCAGGAATGCTACACACTCAACTCTTTGTATATAATAATGGTCCTTGAATCTATTTCAACTTATCTGACAGAGTTGCCCCAAAGAATTTCCAAGGCTGTAAATCTTGACAATTTCATTTTGTTTCTTTGGAACACCTGCTGGATTCAACAACTGAACTTGAGTGTAGTAGCCAAGTGCCTCTATACATGAGATGGCCATGGTTACACAGTGATTAAACACTTGGCTGTTAACCAAAAGTTCAGCTGTTTGAACCCTTCCATGATACCTCTACTCTATATACCTCTATAGCCCTTTCTAGATGTCTTCTCCAGATGCCTCCTGGACCACACTAAGCAGGTGTTTTATACAGAACATTGGCCGAAGGGACGTTCATCACTTCAGGCCTGGCCTGTATCATCCTCCACATGCTGATTACTTCTCACCAGGTAAATATAGAGGACATTGCTAAATGTCTGAGAGGATCCAAGGAGAGCTTTGTATTTTATGTCAATGAGATTTAGGGTCTTAAGTAGTGACACTTAGCATAGTCTAACTAACAAAGGAGGAAAGTTTTACACTAATATCTGAAGCATGGGAAGTCATCGGCATTCTTGGAACAAGGGCATTCAAGGCAAAGGGAACAACATCTTCAGGCCAGGAAGTTTAAGGGAGTGAAAGAAAGCTTAGAGGTAGGAGTCAGGAGAGCGAGGGGGCCATACCTTCAGGGAAGGCTAGATAGACAGACTATTGTGAGGTGCCAGTTGGGCTCCAACTCAGAGACCTGAATTAATTTGCTGCCCAGTCCTTGGTCAGCTCCCAGTCTCCACCAAGCTCAAGCCTATTGTTGCAGTTACTGCATCAATCCATTTTGTTGAATTTTCAATGGCCTACTTTTCCAAGCATGCTGTCCTTCTTCAGGGACCGGCCCCTTCTAATAACACACCCACAGTTCGGGAGACAGATAATGAAAGCACTGTGGACAATGACTCACAGGGAGTCTGGATTTATTTACTACCTCCATATATTTGTAACTTTCCCAATACCGTTACTTATGTGCCAGGAAACCTAACAGCAACAATTAACAGGTTTATTTTAAATGACTAAGACTTAGAAAGATACATCACTAGGACAATAATTTCCAATTGCTGGTATAACCAATTATCATAAACGTAATGGCTTAAAACTACATTTCATGATCTTTCAGTTACAGAGGCCGGAAGTCTGCAATGGGTCTCTCTAGGCTGAAGTTACAGTGTCATTAGGGCTGTCCTTGGAGAAGGTCTGAGGACAATCAGTTTCTTTGTCTTCTCTGGTGTATAGAAGCCATCTGAATGCCTTCTCCATCTTTCAGCACTGATGTATTTTTAACTCTCTCACTCATTCTCTTGCCTCTCTTTTACATAAAAAGGGCTTCTGAGATTACAATGAGCCCACCAGTGAAACCCAACAGGATAATCCAGGCCAATCTTCCCGTTTTAAGGTTATCTGATTCTCAAAATCACTCACTGCCTTCAAGCAGGAACTGACTCCAACTGACCCTTCATTGGCTTTCCAAGTTGTACACCATTGGTAGAGATTACCCATCTTTTCCTGAGTTGCTGCTGGTGCTCTAAGGATGGTTCAAGATCAGAGAGACGTGCGTGACCTGGAGGCGTGGATTCTGGGTTCAAGTGCAACTCCTTAAGGACTCTGCCACCAGAGTGACCTATTTAATTCCATCTGTGACCCTTGCAATGATTCACAGGGTTCCAGAGATGAGGAAGAAAACATCTTTGGGGCCCTTACTCTGCTCACCACACTTGGAATAATTTACATTCACTGTAAATTAAGGTAGATTCTGTCACCTCCAAAAATGTCTTTTCGCATCTTCCCTCAAAAGGCATGTTTTACCCCATCGAATTTATTATATGATAATCTACCTACGTATCATGACTTCCATTTAGATGTTATTAGGGGTTGGAAGAGGATTGTTGTTGTTGTAGGATGCAGGCCTCCTAACACTATTTGAAGTGAACCTGGTTTGGGAGCCACTAGACTAACAGGACAAAACCTTCATCGTTGGCAGTTTGAACACACCAGCTGCTCCTCAGGAGAAGAATGGACAGGCTCCTTTTGTTGAGATTTGCAGCTTTGGAAACCCAACTGAGAAACGCTAGAATCAAGACCTATGAGTCAGCACAGACATGAAGGAAGTGAGTTTGAAGGGTTTTTAAGACTAACACATAAATGGGTTTCTCCAATTTTAGTTCCCTGGGCCAACCAAGCAAAGGATTTAGTAGAAAGGGAAATACTGAAGACTGAGAGGAGGCACCTGGGCACGACAAATAAAGTAAAATCTGTTGCCATCCAATCAATTAAAATCCTGTGGAACAGAATAGATCTGCCTTGTGGTATTTCTAAGGCTGTAATCTTAAAGGACAGGGAGTCCTGGTGGTCTAGTGGGTAAAGAGTTACACTGTCAACCCAAAGGCAAGTGGTTTGAATCCACCAGCTGCTTCTCAGGAGAAAGGTGGACAATCTCTGCTAGTGAGAGTCACAGCCTCTGAAGACCTGCAGGAAAGTCAGCTGTGGGTCAGCTTTGATCTGTTGGCAATGAGAGTGAGGGAGAATCTGAAAGGAACCAGACTGTCTCCTTTTTCTTCTGAGGACCAGCTGATGTGTTTGAACCACAGAACTTTCCGTTAGCAATTGAGCATTTTATCCCAGCATGGAGGCTTGTGACAATGTCAGCACAAGAAATGTCGTTCTTAAGAAGACGAGACTTGGGCTTTAGAGTCTTATCAAAGCACAGAGTCATAATTACACGCGTTTGCCACCTCTGGAGTGAGATGCTCATTAAGCCCTGGAGGACAGGGATCCAGCAGCTGCACAGAATGCAAAACACCCAAAGCAATTCCGTAGGAGCGCTCCTGATTGCTTTCTCATGTCATCCTTCAGGAATGCTAACCCAGCTACCAGGACTGGAGAGAGTTCACAGCAGGCCTGAGACACTGATTACACTGGAGGAAGCGGTCAGTTCCAAGATTTAAATAATAAACAGGACACTCGAAAAATCACCTTAGACATGAGACTCTCCGAGTGTTTACTCTTGGCGGGTAAATCTGTCACAGGACAAGGACATAGCATGTAGTTCGTTCGGCATCTGCTCTGCCACCTTGTTCTTCCTCTCAGCCCCCAGGATCCCCTTTCCCTGCTACTTCCCCTCAGTTTATGCTTATCGTCTGTCCAATCAGCACTCTCTTAAGTGTTGTATCCCAAGGAGACTGTGTCTCCCCATCATTATCCCTCCTCCTCCATCTTTTGTGATAGGAATTCTTTTTATAATTTATTAAACAAGCTACTTAATCAGAACATGCCCCTCTCTCTTATGTCCTGCCAGGACTTCCATTTTTCAGGAGATACTAATAATTAACCTCAAGGAAATGCTTACCTTGACTGCAGTTTTTAAGCTGGAAAGACCCTCCCAGGAAACTGATAAAGCAATGTGATGTTTTCAATTCTGCCACTTATGACACAACCAAGTTAGGGACTAATGATTTATTGGCTCACATTGTGAGCACTTGACGAAGTCACTGAATACTCACATTCGTTTTTCCTTCTTAGCAAATCCTAAAAGTTTGGGTGGCTAACTCACTATGGGACAGAGTGCAAACTCTGGTACCAGGGACATTGTGAGCTCTTCATGGGGCACCTTCTGTATTGTGACCATCTAGAAATAAGGGTTCTAGACTCAGAACAAAAAATCTAAGACACAGGTAAAGTTCAAGCAAGTATGTCTGAAAACAAGAGAGGAGAGAGGACAGCAGGGTGAATCTCACATAACTACATTCAGTATGGATTTGCATTTTTATTCAAAGATGCCACCCTTTAGTTTGAAGAGGTATGTTCTGAGCAGTCACTTTGGCTTTCTGCACAAGTTCATGCGTCAGACTTTTCACGCTGTGTGATGCAGAACAAAGAGCTAAGTTTATCCCCAAGTGAAACAATTGCTTTGATTGCTTGGCATCTAAAAACTGTCCAGCTATTGACTCACCCTTCCATTTGATTGTGTTTATAAGATTTAACACACTCAATTTTCTCGTACAAGTCATATGCTTTGTAATAAATCACAATAAGTATTAAAGCTGAACGAGCTAATTTCTCTTTTTTCATAGGAAAGAATATCCCCATTGAAATGCTAGGTGATGAAGGATTATTGTATGAATGGAAGCATATAAAAGAATATAAACAGCACAGTATAAATACTATGTCTATCCCTAAAACAGAATTGGTTGCCCTACATATAAGAATCCAAAAAGAATTTGTTAGGCAGAAACATTGAGTACTATTTTGAAGCCTTAAGATATGTAACTACTATGTTGAAAAAGAAAAATTCATGAGCTATGAACCTAATTTATAGCAACCCTATTGGAGAGAAAAGAAGCAGCCCTTAGGGTATCCAAGGCTATGAATCTTTAAGTGAAGAGGTTATTACCCCTTTCTACCTATAGATTAGTAGCTAAGTACTTCCCCATTGCACTGCCAGGACTCCTTCTTGAGCTAAAAGTAATTTTCTTTTTGTCTATCACTATCCCTTCAGGGAGCTCTGGTAGCCCAGTGGGTTCAGAGTTGCACTGTAGTAGGTGGTTCAAATCCACGAGCTGCTGTATGGGAGAAAGCTAGGTGATCTCCTTCTCTGCAATTTACAGTCTCTGAAAACTCGTTGGAGGGTTAGCTACTATTTGATTATGATTTGGCAGAAATGAAAAAAACTGTCCCTCTGGGAAGGTGAGCGCCGATCGCCTAGTGGGTGTGGAGGTGAGCTGCCAGCCCAAAGG
Organism: Elephantulus edwardii; assembly: GCF_000299155.1. NCBI lineage: Eukaryota > Metazoa > Chordata > Mammalia > Macroscelidea > Macroscelididae > Elephantulus > Elephantulus edwardii. Next base: position 5,887,813 of record NW_006399932.1, on the reverse strand, counting down.
TGGTGCCTCTCTGGAGGTCGCAGAAGAAAGATGAGTAATCTCTTCTCATGAGATTTACCGCTCTGAAAACTCACTGGAGGGTCAGCTATGAAATGGTTCTCAGAAACTCATGGACAGAGAGACTTACTGTCCCTTTAAATCTAATCTGTGAGGTTAATTTTTCCCTGACCCTGGAAGAGGACAAATCCTATGCCTTCCAGATCATTTTCAGATAATAAAAAGTCAGTAACCCACTGTACAAAACATGAAGTGACCATAACATGTTCAACACAGTTTAATGACCACATTTTAACTTGATTCACACTCAGCCTGACTCCTTCCTTACTCAAGTTGGGTTCATTCAGGCTAGGCTTTGTGGAGAAAACTCACTGAAGACAGCCTTCCCTCTGACCCTGGGGCAACTTCCTGGGTTCCCCAGAACTCCTTCTCCCTGCCCATCATATATTAGCAGTTGTTCATTGTCTTCAAGTCAGCCCCAGCTCTTGACAACGTTATGCCCGCCCAGCCCTGTGCCATCTCGTGACTGTGAATCCACTCAAGTCCATGATGTGGCCATTCTACTTGTCAAGTGCCTTCCAAGTTTGGAGGGTCCTCTTCCGGTACAACATTGGACGCCCTTATATTGCGACCCAAAGGATTTCTGCTAATTTCTGGGGGTAGATCATCTTTCTTCTTCGTCTGTAAACTCTACCGAAACCTGTCCTCCATGACTGACCTTGCTGATGATAGAAATACTGAGGTGTAGCGTCCACCATCTTCTTGTTGTTGTGTGTGCCGTTGAGTCAAGTTATGACTCATAGCAACCCTATGAACAACAGGCCTGAGCCCTGTCCTACCCTCATCATCTCTGACACTCTTGAGCCCAGTCCCACAGTCACTGTGTCAATCCAGCTCATTGCAGGTCTTCCTCTCTTTCACTGATCCTCCACCTTTCTTAGCATTATGTCCCTTTTCAAGGAATATTCCCCATTAGCAACATGCTCCAAGTATGTGAGACAAAGAAAGCTTCATCATCCCTGTCTCTAAGGAGCCACTCTGGCTGCACCTTTTCCAAGATGTGTTTGTACTTTTGGCAGTCCGCTCAACACTCTTCCACCACCACAGCATTTTAACAACATGCAAATCACCACAGTAGAATAAACTGATAAGTAAGTGGTGGGTGGAGCCTTAATGTAGAAACATTGCTCAGAAGATAATGGGCAACCTGGCCTTGCTTTCGTGTGCTTTTCCCCTCAAGTAGCTGTCTTGGACATATAACTGACTCCATGCTTGCTGTCCTTGAGCCTTGGTCTACACCTGGTTCACTGACAACAGTTGATGTGCTATCCATCTCCAATGCATCCATTCTGTTCCTTGGACATTCCAGGTATGAGGCAGGGCATAGGCCACTATGTCCCTAAAAAATAAAGCAGACTTAGGGAGTACCTCCTGCAGGGCCTGGAGAGAGGGATACTCTCCACTTCTCCCCTTGTGGAACACTGGGACTGAGAGCAGAGTACACAGTTTATGACACAATTCTTCACACTCTCTTCACTTAATTACACTCCCAATGTAGATGTGATTGTTATTGTTTTTTTGTGCCTTTGAGTCAGAACCGACTCATAGCTGATCCTCCACCGGGTTTTCAGAAGTACCTAATTGCACAGAGGAGAATGCCCAACTTCTCCTGTGGAGTAGCTGATGGATCCAAACCACATGCCTTCAGCTTCTTATCTACTACAAGGTCTCCAGAGCTCCTTAGATGTGAGATTAGAAGTTATAAAACTTCTAGTTTTTGTACAAGTCTTTCTCCTTCATTGTAAATATCCCACTAAATTCTCAAGTACTTTTTTAATTCACTGAGTTTTTAGGTGCTATTAAGCTGACTACAATTCATAGCGACCCTACCAAAACCCCAAACCAAAAACCTAAACCCGCTGTGGGGGACTAAATTCTGACGCCCAGCACCTTAAAGGACACCTGCCCCCGAAGCCTTTCAAGGCTGTAATTTTTAGGGCATCAGATGTCTGCATCTTTCTCCAAGGGAGCAAGCAGCTGCCCTTTTCACCTTCCAGTTAACAGCTGAGTGCTTAACCACTGCACCACCAGGGCTCCTGTCACCCAGTCAAAGCTGAGTTGCAAATGGCCCCATCTCGATGGAGTGCTTTATTCTCATGTTCCATTTGACTCCAAAATAGGAAAATCTGGATTTCTAAAGCAGGCTAATGAGGATAGTTATTGTTCACTTGATCACATTTTACATTTTTCATGCTGTGAATGATTAACTTTCATCTTTCTCTGTAATTACAGCTTAAGCAAAGCCTCTCTGACTGTGATTTCTCATTTGTTCTCGCAGTTGTGTTTGGTTTCTGAGCTCTCAGTTACATCTCACGTCATGGAAATCTCCTGGGCAGACCAGGGCATCTGTACCTTCGGTTGCCTCACCTACATCCTCTCCTCTCTCCTGGCTCTGCTTCTCACTGGTGGAGCTGGAACATCAGAGTCTGGAGAACACATTTGAAAGATAAACTCTGGTGTCTTTGCTGTGCTTGTTTGGCATTTATCCCTGAACCGATGACACTTGCTTCCTACAATCAGCTAGTACCACTGTTCTTATTACCTTACTGAGAGGGGTTGATACAGCACAAGGGCAGAAAGGACCCTGGCATGGGCTCAAGACTGAGAAGGATGGATAATGGGGTAAATAGAGGCTTTCACAAAAGTCCCATCAGATGGAGAAAGCTAACAGAATCAGTGAAGGTGAATGGGAAGATTTCAGAAGCTAGAGGTGTCAGGTAAAGTGTCCTAACCCCCACCAAACTCTAGCAACAGCCTGAGAAGTAGAAATGATGAAGCTAGCCGGACTTGAGAATATCAGGGTAGAGGATGCAACTATCTGCTCTGGGTGGAAGGACGAGGGCAGATTCCATGGTGGGGACATTTGCCTGGCATGCTTAGGACAATGTCTGAGTGCTTAGAACCTTCAGTCGGTACATCATGGGTGTAGGCCTCAAAGGTGGTACATAAGTAGGACTAGATCTTACAAAGCCAGCAGATATCTCAAGTACAGGGATGGAAAAGCCACTTCTGTACTTTGAGGGAATCATGAAAAAAACTGAGAGCCAGTTCTTAAGTGGTCTAGGTGTGGGGAATGTTGGCCAACACAAGTATGACTGAGTAGATAACCAGCTGAGAGCCATAAACAGATGCCAGTACCAGCTCCCGGTGGTTAGGACTGGACAACCTGTTGTCTCTGATGGAGAGACTGAACAGCCCTGGGTGAAGGTCAAACCCAGAGGCTGGGTGTGATGGGACTCCAAGCAGTGTGATCCAGGACCTGTGAGGGACCACCAGGTATACTGCACAGACAGCACCCAACAGACTGACATGCAACACCAGCCAGGGTCCAGGAAGTCAGATCCAACCAAGGGCTCCCTGTCAAATCAGAAATTTCCTCTAATTCAGGTCTTGTCAGTTCTGAGGTGGAGCTGGGGCTCTCTGCTTTCAGAGAAAGATCAGTATTAGGGTTCATTTGGATCAATGTGCAGCATCTAGAGCGGCTCTCCCATACCCCTGTTTTTCTTTCCTGTGTTCCTGAACTTGAGGATGCCCACGGATTTCCTCCCGATCCTCTGAAAGGAAAATACAGTGCACTGACAAGGGAACCAGAAGGAATTTAACTCTTTTCCGGGCTCTTACTTATCTATAGTTGTTGTTAGGTACTTGGAGCTGGTCTGACTCACAACTACTCAGTGAACAAAATAATAAATACCACCTGGTCCCACGCCAGCTTCCCAGTCACACCACACTTAAGCCCACTGTCACATCACTATGCCATCATCCCACTTGGCTGTATGATCTTAAAACTTGATGGGCCTTAGCCCATCTCATCTTATCTGTATCGTATGAATAAATCTACTTGTCTTACTTAATCTCAAAGGCTTCCAGTAAAGAGAATATTTGAGTTTTAATGCACTATACAGAAGCAACTTATTACCACCATCATGACTATAGATCATCTTCTGCTTCCTCTTCAAATAAAGTCCTACATTTACTTACACCTCCCTTATGCTGCCTAGGAAACATATTGGTAAAATACCAAACTGAAAACTAGGACTCTAATTTGTAACTGTTTAGCTTTTTGATTTCTTGGTTTCTTCCTTTAGCTTTGGCTTCTTGGCGCTCTAATGCAATATTCAGAGTCTCATCGGACATCCATCTTGGTCTTTTCTTCTTTTTCAGCCTTTGTAACGATCTTTTACATTCTTCATGTACGATTTTTGTGATATCCTCCCAGAGCTCATTTGGTCTATGCTCATTGGTGCTCAAGGCCTCAAACCTGTTGTTCCTGAGATGGTTTTGAAATTCGAGTGGGATAGACTGAAGATCAAATTATGGTTCCCATCTAAATCTGAACATTCAGATTAAGACAGACTAGGAAGAAGGATTGGCCACCC
>NW_006399932.1:5865071-5879261 GCF_000299155.1 Elephantulus edwardii | reverse complement strand
TAAATAAATTAAAAATAAAAAATAAATTCCCAAAGAAAACCATAGCTAGGGTTCTCAAGTCTGGCATTTTTGAAAACTTTTCTAATCTAATGGCCTTTTAGAAAAGCTGACTGGAGTCTTTCTGAATGCTAATCTTTTGAAGGAATTATGCAAAAGACATGGAGCTCTGGTGGCTTAGTGCCAAGAAGCTGCGCTGCAATCCTGAAGGCATGTGGTTTGAATGCACCAGGTGCTCTGTGGGAGAAGGAAGGGCAGTCTTCTCCTGTGCAATTAATTGCCTCTCAAAAACTGTTGGAGGGTCAGCTATGGGTTGGGTCTTGGCAGTATATACAACAACAATAGCATGCAAAAGATAGGCAGCTCTGGTGGCTACTAAGTGTATTGCCAAGCTAAAAGCGAAGAGTTTGATTCCACCAGTTACTCCTGGGCAAGCTCCTTCTGTGTAATTTACAGTGTCTGAAAATTTGCTGGAATGTCGGTTCTTTATTCCATGGCAAAGAACAACAATATACATCAGATAGTAACCAGAACAATTAGTAAATTTTAAAGTTACTACCAATTTAATAAAAACACAATTATCTTATTTCTGTAAATCTACTACCAGGAAATAAAATACAGACTTATTGAATGTCTTAGAATGTTTATAACATGGCTGGTTTCCTCATAGACAATCATGCATTCAAAGCATACTGTAGTCGGCAATGTGAAACTCTAAGGAATCTCACATTTTATGTGATACGCTCATTCGGTATTTTCTCAAAGGCCTACAGAGAAATCACACGTGAAATGGGTGAAGACTAAGCACACAGCTATTTAAAGAAACCCTGAAGAGTAGCTTTTGGAAAAGATTCCTTTTGTTATTCAAATAATCACCTACTAATTCATCTGCTTCATTAAATCAGAGTTCCAGTTTGGTGTTTTCTGTAAAGCAGAAAAAGGAAAATGAATCACCACTTTCTCTCTCTCTCTCTCTCTCTCTCCCAATTTGACCCATCATATTATTTTGTGGGCTTAAAGTCCTTGACTGCATTTTGACTATTCTGAAGATAATTAAAAGAACAAGAGTTTCCCAAGACTGTTCACTCTGAAGTTAAGGGTCTAGGGGGAAATCTCGTCGCTTCAGCAACCACTTGGCTCCCTAGCCTCCCTCACCTGGAAGTTCACCTTTGTTTTTCATATTTCACACATGGCTAATCCCTGTCTCTGACTTTATGGTATTTCTTTTCTCATCCTCCTCTTTATAAAGAAGAAATATTCCCCCTGATACACCCTCCTTCAAATCATCATCTCCATGTGGCTGGGTCATTGTCTACAGTGCCCTTCATCTTACATACTAGCTACTGTTTCCACATTATTATGTCCACAGTCAGACATGAAAAACCTTCCATAATCTAAATCTCTCGCCTTTCTCCAGTTTGCACTCTTGGCTCACATGTGCTCTGGGATCGGATGAAATCTATTCCTCTAGTTTCCTGGCTCCACGTCTGTGATCACTGGGAGTTTTTATTGCTGGAATGCCCTTTCTCTTCCCAAAACTCTCCATCTCATAGACCTCCTTCCCTCCTCAACCAAGCTTTCCCTGGTCCTCCAACAGGAAACTCGTGCTCTGGTTTGTACTCTCAGGGATAATTGTTGTTGTTAAGTGCTGTCGAGTCTTAGACGACTCATCACGACCTTATGAGTGAAAGACCTGAACACTTGTATGACTTGGGTTGTTTCTCCATGTTCATAGTTTCTGGAGGCAAGCCATTTCAGAAGTGGACACCACTCCTGCTTCTAAGCTTGTTTTAATTGTGGGAAGCTCCACCAAACCCTGTCCACCATGGATAACCATCATCATATTTGGCACATCAGCGTCACAGTGTTTAGCATCACAGCAACCACAAGTTCCTTCTGTACAGCAATGCACAGAGGTGGACTATACCACTTAGAAGAATGTTTAACCAAAAACCCTAACGGGTTTTTAAAGAGGAGGCTGAATCACATCATTTCACTCCCCTTAGTGAATCAACATTCCACTCTAATGCTCACCCATCCCAGCCAACAAGCTTCTGTAGAACCCGGCTCATGCAGATGACTTTCAAACTGGATTCCAGCCCCATGCTGCCAACCAAAAGGGTTTTTAAATAGCAGGCTGAATTACATCATCTCACTCCTCTTAGGGAATCTCTCAGGGATGGTTGTTGATTTCTCTCTTGTCTGTCACTTTCTATATTGCAGTTATTCTGTATATTGGTCTCGGTTTCCTGTGCCTGGCACCTAATAGACTATAGTTATTATTGTTTTGTGCCCTTGAGTTGAAACTGAATCATAGCTCACTCTCCAGTTAATTACACAGAAAGAAATTGCCTATCCTTCTCCCACAGAGCAGCTGGTAGATTCAAACCGCTTGCCTTTGGGATTGAAGCACAGCTTCTCACCACGAGGCCACCAGCATGCTCTCTAGTTGCTGTCAGTGGTCATGAGGTTGGCTCTGACTCATGGTGAGCCAATCTAGGACCCTGTAGTCCTGTGTCTCCTTCACCATCCCTGGGGTGCCCTAGTCCGTTCTTGTGCTGAGTACTTTGAGTGCCTTCTAACTTAGGGGTTCAACTTCCATCACCAAGATAGACACAATTCTGTTATGATTACATTGTTCTGAGTACACCGGTTACTTTTCATAAGTAGCCTGCTAGGCCTTTCTTCCTAATCTGTCCTAGTCTGGAAGCTATGCTGAGCCCTGTCCACAAGGTGACCTTGGTGGTGACTAAAATCCTACTGGCATAGCTTTCTGTATCACAGCAACACATAAGGTATGACAGTAGGACCAAGTGAGACTGCTGGTACCTAACAGAAGCCAGGAGTGTCATGAGCTAGCAAGCAGGATCAGAAACCTGGTCGTATAATGTCCCTGTGTGGGACAATCACTTTTATAGTCATGTTGTGCTTTCTAGATCTTTTTTTCTGTTTTCTCAAGACCTCTGAAAATATTACATCTTCATTTGCCATATGAGAAAAACGAAACACAGAGTTAGCAAGAAGTCAGAGTTGTTGTATGAGAAGGAAAGTCGTTGAGTGAGTCACAAAGTGCCAAGGAGCACCAGAAATTTTACAAAAGCCAAGCTCTGCTGGACTGCACGCTGCCTGCCTGTGCTGCGATCTCTCAGAAGCACTCTCTATAGGCTCAGGGACGGCCTGACTTCTGTGATCTCTCAAGAGCACACATCTTCACCGGGCCAGATGAAATGTAAGGCTGTGTGTTGCCTCAGGACAATAGAAACCACACACACCACTCTTCATAATGCTCTTTAGAAAAATTTCCTTTCTTAATCCAGATGAACCATTAACAAATGATTCCTTCTGGGTCTGCCTTGCGATCTGCAAATTCTCCCCTGCACTGGTGTCCTGTGTAGTCAAGGAAGCAACCTGTGGAGATGAAATTAGTGAAAACCCACATGAGTCACCCTCGAGTCTGGCTCACAGCAACCCCACGTGAGCGAGAGGAGAACTGCGCTCTATAGGATTTTCAATGGTGGAATTTTGGGAGGGAGATCACCAGGCCTTTTTTCAAGGTGCCTCTGGGTGAAGGGTGAACGAGTACCACCACCATCTCAGTTAACAGATGCGTGTTTAACCATTTGTTTCACCCTAAGATTTGGGAATGGAATTGGATTGGGAGTTAGGTATCTCAGGTAGTGTTTATCGACTGTAAAGCCACTCTTCCCTGAAGCCAGTTCATAATAAACTCACTAACCGGCTGGCTTCAGTTATGCCTCCCTTGACTGCTATATAGAGCTACAGTAATTCGTCCCATTGGGCCCTCATTTTAATATTACATTACAGAAACCATTAAAAGATCCATTTTCCCCCCAAAAGTACACACCAGGAAGCCACTCAGACCTAAAGTATGCAAATACCTGTAGGAGGATGCTAATAAAGGCTGCTAGGAAATGTTCTTGGAGTTTCATTTCATCTTCTGTAGAGTGTCCAGTGTCCTTGGGTGGTTAACAAACCTGCTAGCCAAAAGGTTAGAAGTTTAAGTCCACCCTATTCTGGCTCCAAAAAAAGACTAGGTGATTTACTTCCAAAAAAATGAGCCACAAAAGTCCTCTGGTGCACAGCCATGCTCTGACCCTCAGGGGTCTAGAGGGCAGCACCTGTTCTGATTTGTTTGGTTGGCATCGTTCCCCCAACCCCCACCGGAGTGTCCTTTAGCTCTCTATTGTTTTCCTCCAAAGAAAAACAGACAAAGTAAAATGGACATTATTTCTCTGAAACCATCAGAAATTCTTACAACTAGATTACTATTGTTCTGCACCATTCATTAGTGAATGTTTAATAAACCACATTTGATACAGTTAGATCTTTGATTTAAAGGCAGGTTAACATGTAGACAGACCCTCTTCTGTTTGGAGTAAGACTGGCTGAGAATTTCTCAGCTACAGCACCTTTTCTCTTCAGCATGGACTATTTTCCAACTTGTGGTGCCCGCAAGGCAAAGTGGCTGCCCAAATCATGCCAACTTCCATTCCTCTGGGACACAACGCCCAACCTCTCAGACATGAGTGAGGCCTCCCAAGGCCCTCTGCCAGTTTGCCTAATCCTCTCTTCTGGCACAGATAGGGGCACAGCTAAGGTTGGCTGTGCATTAAGGCAGAAACCTGCTTATAGGATACCATGTGCAGTCCCCAAAAGCATCAGTCATGTCTTACTAACAAACATCATAAAACAGTAGTGATGTGGGTCAATAGTCAAATATCACTGGGGGGCATCTTCCAGATACCAGGTCAAGAGGAAACCCTGAGTGAGGCAAACCGTTAAGTAAGACACTTGGTTGCTAAGTGAAAGGTTGGAGGTTCCAATCTACCCAGAAGCAGCACAGAAGAAAACTTGTGAAAAATTAGCCTCTGAGAATCCAAGGAGCATAGCTCTCCTCTGACATAAATGGGCCACCATGCCTTGAAGGGCAAAGAATTGGTACCAGGTGTAAACATGGATTGAAAAAACCTGAATCACGGGTCATCTTACAGTTTACATTTATTTCCGGACACTGAGATTTCCATTCATGTAGTTTCTGATAAAGAATTGGTATGTTACAGATGCAAATATCAGACTAGGATTTTGTTACAGCAAAGACTGAAATTCAGCTCCATGCTGCTGAATAATTTTATGTTGGTTGTTTAACCTGTGTTTTTCACTGCCAAGGAGGACAGAATGACCCCTGTCAGCCTCTCTGTGGCGTGTTTCTGGTGGGCATGCACAGCCACGGACACTTGGAAAAGCTCTCGGAGCTGCACAGAGAGCTCAGGGCTAAGGAGGAGCCTGACGTGTGGAGCAGAGATTGTTTCTCTTCAGAATGTGGAAGCTGGATATAGCAGCTGTAAAACAGTCACAAAACAGGAGGAATCAGAGTAACCAGCATGAGGGGGGTTATAAAAATGGCCTATTATCTGATTAAGACCAAAAAATTTGTACATTTTATGACAATTATAATCATACTCACTGCTGGTAAGTGAAAGGTCAGAAGTTCAAGTCCACCCAGACGCAACAGGAAAGGGCTGGCAATCTACTTCTGAAAAATCAGCCTCTGAAACCTCTGTGGAGCATTGTTCTACTCTGACACAGGGGCCACTATGGGTTGGAATCAACCAGACAACAACTTGCAAAGACAATAAGGAAACACCAAGACAAGTGAGATTACAGTTTATAGTGTGTGTATCCATGGCACACAGACACACAAGTTTACAAGTAAACTGAGGCACATGTGGTTTGCTATTCTAAGTAGCACGGTCTTCAGGGTAAGGTCTTGCTGACTGTCGAAGGTCAGGAAGGTTTCACATATGAGATTACATGGGTGCTGGCCTGTGAGGGGAAGGGGGCTTCAGAAAGCAAAACAAGACAGGGGTTTTTGAAGAAAGAATGAAAAAAAAACCTTGAAAAAGGACAGTTGGAGGGATTGTGTGGGCCACATGCCCCCAATGCACTGAAGTGTGTGGGGAATGTGAAACAGTAACTTGTGGGGGTCCCTGTGTGAAAGCGGCATCAAGGATGGGCAGGATGTTTACCAGAGCCTGTGAGGCCTGCACTGACAGGGCCTCTGCATCACAATGCATCACCTCAGCACAAGGGCCTCTGCACAAGGGCCTAGGCACAAGGGCCTCGGCTGCTTCCATCCCATTCTGCTCTTGTCGGTCCATTTGGCAGAGAAAGGACACATTATTGTGGGCCTAAGGCAGACATTAAGGATCATACTTGGAATTTCAAATTCTGAGGAAATGTTTATATATACAAGAAGGCTAATGAAAACGAAAAGCTCTCAAGGAAGTTCTGATAATGTAGTCTGTAGGGAGTTGAGCTGCTACCCTAAAGGCTAGATCTCTCTGGAGGTTCAAATCCACAGCAGTTTCACTGGGAGAAAGACAGGCAAGTAGCTCATATTTGAATTACAGCTTCAGAAACCCACTGGAGTGCCAGCTACAAGTCAGTTCTGACCTAATGCAGTGAAGGAGTGCCAGTGTATGTGTGTATAAGTTCCATTTTTCAAAACACTTTTGTTTAAGTCATATAAGATAACTACAAATCTTTAAAATTCTATTAAGTACAAACATCAGGGGTTCCATCACAGTAACTGTTCTATAAGCATCTTATAAGAATATCAATAATAGTCATCATTCATCCATCTAGCAGGTATTCACTGAGCACTCAGCTCAGTCACTGAGGACACATGCCTACCCTCGTGGACCTTAAGAGTTTAGGGGTACAGACTCAGTTAAGTAAGGAAAGGAGATAGTGGGCTGGTGATGAGGTCTGCAAAGGAGAAAAAGAAGAAGGAAAAGACATGGGAGAACCTGTGACTTCTGAGAAAATACTTGAAGACAGGGAGAGGCAGGGAGCCGTTCAGTCTTGGAATAAGGAGTTACACGCACAAGGAGCCTGAGGTAGTGATGTGCCGACGTGGCTGAGGAATTGCAGCATATCTGTAGCTGGGAAACAGATGGGAACAGCTGGGGGACACAGGACAGAGAAGTGTAATGGCCAGAAGGAGCAGGAAAATGAGTAGTGGCTTGGAGGAGAGCTCTGGTGGAATAATCAGTAGAGAGCTGGACTCCTATCTCACAGGCTGAGCCTCTGTGGTGGTTCAAATCCACCAGCAGCTCCACAGGAATGATGAACAATCTCCTTCCATGAGATTTACCACATCCCAAACTAGATGGTCAACTCTGAGTCAGTCTCAACTCCACAGCAATGACAGTTTGGGTGTGTGTGTGTGGTGGTTTTTTGGTTTTTTGTTTGTTTTTTTTTTGTAAAAGAGCAAGAAGATAATGCTTCAGGGTGGAGGAAGTGCTGCGAATGTTGCTGAAAGATAAAGTAAGGACTGATACTGGAAGCTTGAAGTTATTAGTTCCAAGGTCATCAAGGACCCCATTGAGGATGGACTTAGGGAAGCAGGGGATGAAGGGGTAATAGTTTGACCCACGAGAGTGAATTCTAAGAACAGGAGGAGAAGAATTGATAACAGGAAGTTTAGGGGTGTACAGGGTAGTGGGGAGTATGGTGGGAGTAGGAGGGGAGATGTTTTTATTTGATGGGGTTTTTTTTTTTTTTTTGCTTTGAATGAGAGATCCAACAATCTGTATGCTATTGGGGATGATTCTAGTAAAGAGGGAAATTGGTGATGCAGGAAAGAGAAAGGAGAGAAGGTTCCAGAAAGGGCAAGGGGAAGTTGGAACAGGAGAGGACTTAATGGACAAATGAGTAGGGCTAGCTTCAGAATCAGAAGACATCCTTCAGTTTCCTCAGAGAAGGCCTAGAAGGGTCAACTCAGCTTTCCACTATGAGGGACTGGTGGATGTGAGCTACTGAACTTTCCTATGACACAGGGCAGACTCCACCAGATACATAAAAAAGCCCTATGGCTGTGGAGGAGATCTGAACTCACGGTGAGCCCATGTGTTACACAGTAGAACTGATCCACAGGATATTCTTGGCTGTAATCTTTACAGACGTGGATCACCAGGCCTTTCCTTCCTCAGTATCACTGAGTGAATTCAAACTGCCAACCTTTATGAAGACTCAAGTGCAAATTGTTTGCACCACCCTGGCTGACTAGATTCTGAGTAGCTTTTGAATATAAGCGTGGAGGAGTCAGTGAGATACAGGGAGTTTTTCTCCCCTCAAACGGATACAACAAAACCATGAGATGTTATTACAGCATTTAAATAAAAAAATCAATAAGATGCCAGCTGCTTTCACCGACAATGATCTTGTTTTTTACTAGCTAAGATTATTCCAAAACTGTGGTGCTCTCGAGAAGTGATGCCAGGGAATACATAAAGACCCACTGGCATCCTACAAACTGAAGCTGTAGTTAAAGAAGTAAGGCATCTGTGTCGGTTCCAATAAGCCAATTGGCAGGAAGGAATCAATAAATCACAGAATTAGGATGGAAAAATATTTCAAGCTTTCCAAGATCAAAGGATGCACTGTAAAATATTAACTTGATGTCCTTTTAACTTTCTTTTCTCAATATTTATTACTGTTTGACCTCCCTTGAAATGAGAACTCCATTATAAGCGCTTTTGATAAATGGATTGAAAGGTTGTCTCCTAGCACTCCAGCTTCTCTGAGCATCTTCTATTCTCCAGTGAAATGCTATTAGTCTGCATTTTACAGTAACTCTCCTTGGCATTATCAAAACCGTGCATCTCTGTCTAACACAGAAAAGTCAAGAGGGCTTCCCTTTCTCTCCACCCTCCTGGCCCTCCCTACACACACAGATACTCTTATAGAAAAAGTGAGGGCATAAACATTTGCATGTCAGGGTACAAGTGCTATTATACAAATTCCATTCCTGGTAATTCATTAAGACCTACTTTATACATATTGAGGCTATTACTCAGGAGTGTTGGGTGGTAGAAATGATTTAACATTTGTAACCAAAGTACCCAGAGATGCCTCAGAAGAGGCATTCTGGTTAGGTGCTTTCCTGCTCCCAACAGGGAGGAACCATGAAAACTGTGGAGGACAGGTCTATGATGCAAAACACAGCACACTATGAGCTACAATTAAATCAACAAAAGTGGCTTGTTTTAGAAAATCTAATATTGATGCCTTTGAATAGTAAAAATATAAAGAATAAAATATAGTAACATAAAAATATAAAATGTAAGGAACTTAATATTTCTCTTCATTTCTTTAAGAGGGAGTCAGTGAAGCAAACACTGCTCACAGAATTGTTATTAGAGGCCATCAAGATGGCTACAATTCACAGGGACCTTTTATGCACAGAGAAGGAAGCACTTCCCAGGCCTGCTCCTCCTCACAGTCCACAGCGTGCTTGAGCCCGTTGCTGCTGTCCCTGTGCCAGTCCACCTTTTTGAGGGTTTTCCTCTTTCACATGATCAGAGCTCTGCTTTACAAAACCCTGCCCTTCTCCAAGGACTGGTCTCAGAGAGTAAGTGGAAGGAAGAAATCTCTTCTTTTTTCCTTGTGTCAGATTTTATCTGAGAAACATTCACTGCTAACTTCTGTCACCCAGATATTCTATGGCATCTGAAATGGCACAGAATAGATTCTGGAAGAATTAGAGCAGATTCTGAACTGAAGCATTTTTAGGATTAAATACCAAAGAAACAATTAAGGATTCAAAACCAAAAATTTAGCTACAAGCAGGCTCATCACAGCATGGTTTACTAGAAAGAAGAGTTAGAAACAATGTAAATGTCAAACAATAGGGAACAAGCTGAAAACAAAAACCCCAAAAAGAAACTCCATTCCTTTTCACACAAGAGAACCAGTGCAGAAACATTTAAAAATTATATCAGACATTTAAAGACATGGAAAGATGCTGACTGTGGAGTGTGAAAGGAAATGAGTCTAATCCCATTTATAAAAAGTATATGTGTTGTAGATATCCAGGCCATAGTCTTTTAAATTGCTTGCTATGCATCAGAGACTGGAACAATGACTAGGGATGATAGAGAATTGATGCCTTTGAGCTGTGGTGCTGGAGAAGAGTATTGACTATATCATGGACTGCCAGGAGAACAAATCAGCTCATCCTAGGGAGAGTGAAGCCAGGCTGCTACTTGGAGGCAAGGATTCTGAGGCTTTGTCTGACATACTCTGGGCATGTTGCAAGGAGGGGGGCCAGTCCTTGGAGAGGGACATCATGCTTGGCAGGGTGGTGGGATGCAGAAAGAGAGGAGATCATCGATGAGCTGGATTGATTCAGTGACTGGGGTAATGAGGGTACGTGTGTCAGAGACAGGGAAGTTGGCACAGGATAGAGCAGGTTTCAGGAATGTTGTACATAGGGTTTCTATGAGTCACAAGTGACTCGACAGCGTATAACAACAACAACAACAAACAAAATACTTTACTTATAGATGTTGTTGCTGTTATATACTGTCGCATTGGAATCAACTCAGAGACAATCCTCTAGCAGGTTTTCAGAGGACCCAGGAGGAGACTGTTTTTCTGCTGTGGAGCAACTGTTGGATTTGAGCTACTTGCCTTCGGATTGACAATGCAATTCTTTACCACTCAGCCACTTGAGGCTCATATTTAGATTTATACATATACATAGGTATACACCATGTGTGTATAAACACACATATGTGTGTGTATATGTACATATATGTATATACATATGTGTACACACAATTCTTTGGGTAATACAAATGGTTAACATGCTTGGCTGGTAACCAACAGGTTGGAGCTTTGCCTGCTTTGAGGCACCTTGGAAGAAAGGCCTGGAAATCTTTTTGAAAAATCAACCACTGGAAGATCCAATGGAACACAGTGAACTCTGGCATATATGCGGTCATCATGAGCTGAAATAATAATTAGGGATGTGTGTGTGTGTGCATGCGGAAATGCACACACATGCATGTGTGTGTGCAAGTATGCCTAAGTAAAAGCACACTCATCCAAAGAGTTATACGATGACTTCTAAATGTAGGATTTGCAGGTAGTTGTTATTTCTACTCATCAGTATTCTTTTCTCTGGTGACCTAATGCTGAGGAGTTGTACTGCCAACCCCAAAGCATGTGTTTGAATTCATCAGCTGTTCAGCAGAAGGATGAACAATCTCCTCACGTGTGATTTACTGCCTCTGAAACCCCACTGCAGGGTCCAGTCCGAGTTGGGTCTGACTGGATGGCACATAACAACAGGATGTTCTCTTCTCATTTTCTCCTAACTCTCATGTCATTAAGGAGTTCTGGTGGTGGAGTCTGTAGGAAGATAAGCTCCTAACCCAAAGGCCATGCCTCTGGCAATTCTTATCCACCAGCAGTTTTTTGGGAGAAGGGTAGGCAATGTCCTCTTCTGAAATCTACAGCTTTCCAGAAACCTGGTGTGTCAGATATGAGTCAATTCCGACTTCATGCCAATGAGTGCGAGAGAAAGAGACTTGTGTAATGTTGTTGTTGTGCGTCACTGAGACAGAACCAACTTATAGTTGACCCCCCAGTGGGTTTTCAGAGGCTTTAAATCACAGGGGAAGAGACTGGCCATCTTTTTGTTGTGGTGGTTTGGTGTTTGTTTGGGTGTTTTTTTTTTTAATTGTTAGTGATTTTATTTTCTTCATTTTTAAAAATTTATTATTAATTTCAATGAACATTTACAGAGACTTTGGATTTCCATTCATTCATTGTTGCACTTTTCTCCCCTGCCAACCCTCCCCTCTAGTACACTACCCTCTTGGAAAAGTAAAAGAAAAATTCTTTCATTGTTTTACAATCTCTCCCCTGAGGTCCACTCTACTATATAGCCTTCACTCTGGACTGCTGTCATGACAAAAATCCCTAATAAACTTCCCTCTTAAACAGTTTTCTCCCTCATCTGTTTCAATGCAGTATACATTATTGAACCCATCCTTCTCAGTCTCCTCCCAACCCTGAGGTCAGTACTGCTTTACAACAACAGCGAGACTGTCCATCTTTTTATTGTAGAGTAGTTCGTAGATTTGAACCAACTATCTTGTGGTTGGCAGTGTAACTTCTTACCACTAGGCCAGAAGTAGAAAAAAATATCAATCACAATTAAAAGCAATATTGCTGATGGTGAGACAGTCTCACAGGGAGATGGTCCACGGTGGCCACCGGCACAGCTTCTGGCCTTGTTCTTCTCTAGACTTGTAGTTGCCTTTGATTTTACTCCCTGTTGGGACCCATACACAGCCTTCTTCCATGGATCTGTAACAATTTGCCCACAGTCAGACTGAATGCAGACTTCCAATGTCACACGAAAGAGGTGAGACCTCAGACCAGTGAGAAAACAGCAGCAGAAATGCTGAACCTTCCTCCCAGAACTGGGCACAGGGCTTTGGAAGTACACCTCAAGTGGCATGAGCCATATGTCCATTTCCTTCGACAGGACTGCCCAGGAACAAAATGCAAAAAGAACAGCTGGGGAGGCGGAGGGGAGCTGTGGAGAGAACAGCAAAGCCCCAGACGGAGAACATGAACGTCTTCCAATGAGCTTGTGCTAGAAAGTGCACATTTAGGGACATTCCAGGTAATCTCAGAGCCAGGCATGCAGTATAAAATTGTAATTTACAAAGATCCCTTTAAATGAAGAATGAAGTCACCAACGAACTAAGTCCCAATGCTTCCAACTTCAAACAAACAGCTCTAAAAGCAATGTTAAAAACATCAAATGGACAGATTAAGTGTATGCTCGCCTGTAAGAGCTTTCTTACCACAAATGCAATTACTTGTTTCAAAATGAGACACAGGTTTGTTTGGCTTTACAGATAGGCTTTTCCTGATAAGTGAGGATGACAGAGCTGAGGCGAGGGGAGAGAGTGTCATTCTACTCCCTCTGTAACATTCAAAACCAAACCTCCAGGTAAATGCATAAACAAGTGCCTATGGTTTTGCAAAGCAAAACACTGCAGTATTTATAGGCAAAGTGAATGCCAGTGTGTTGACTTTGATCTTTTCTGTGATCTATTTGAATAATAAAAAGTGCCAGCACATAGCTGTCTTTGAAAACAGTCAGGTTCCCCACCCCCCCAGGATAATGTTTGTTCCAAATAAGCATTTTCTTTTTGCCACCACCTTCTGTTCAGTTCTAGAATTTTCTCTTCTCTGATTTTGGCCTATTTTCCAGTTCTGAGCAGAGGGCAAAAGCATGTGTGTGTCCCTCTCCCGTTAGCTCACTCATGCCTAAACCTCAGTCCTGCTGGCCTTTGTGAGGCTGCCAGCATCCCTCGCTCTGAGACATCTGTTGCCTTGCTTAAACCCAGAAGCCTCAGAGGCACGTGACTGGGCTGGGCAGAATTAGCGAGTGCCACCTCCAACAAGAGGCGTCTGTCCACCTCGCCTCTCCCCTGTCACTTCCTCCTTTAGCCCGGGCCTCAACAAGTGGCCAAGCCTCACACAAGCTGTCAAGGACAGATGCTATGTGAAAAGAGGAAATTGGACTCAAAGATGCTACAGCTTTTTAAATTAAGTCCAACCTAAAAGCCAAATAGTGAGGCATGAAATGAATGAATACTTACTTGCAAATAAGCACCACAGTTTCCACAGCAAACACATTGGTTCGGGTTCATAAGCAACTTATTAACTTGCTCAAATGTTACATTATTTCTCATTCAAAGACTGATATATTGTCACCTCTGCAGCAGGGAAAAAATGTTTTACATTGGGACATTAATGGTCTGCGTTTTCTTTTGTATTTCCTCCCACCTCCATTCCTTGGGTTAGTCAGTTGGCAGAACTGAGAGTCCACACACAGCCAAATGTTCACTCTCATCCAGTCATCACTCATCTCATCCACCAAGTGCCCACTACACATCAGGCCCTGCTTGAAATCCCAAGATAAAGGAAGAACAGTACTAGTCCTGGCTTCCTAACTGGCTCCCCAAACTAACTCCAGTCAATTGCTTTGTCTCTGTTTTCTCTCCTTCTTTATTTGTTTTCCATTCCAGTTCCTTATTGTTCTTCTCTGCCATGCTGTCTACTAATTAAAGCTGAGTGCAAGCCCAGCGCCTCAGAGGCTATTCACAACTTAAGGGTCAAGATGCTCAGGAATTATTAGGGATGGGAAGGACTGGGGGATAAGATCACATGGGTTTGTAGACAGAAGCATAAAGGACAAAAACAAACAATGAAACAAAAGATTCCAGATACATAGAGAAAATCCAGGCGGTGATGTTGTTGTTGTTGTTGTTATGTGCCGTATGCACAACAGCCCTAAAC
>NW_006399932.1:5797257-5861721 GCF_000299155.1 Elephantulus edwardii | reverse complement strand
GCAGCCTGGTTTAACCCTCTCTAGGATGAATCTGTTTGGTTTCTTGGCAGTAGATGACTTAAAAAATCATATCACCAGCTTAAAATATTTCCTGAATTAGTGATAAAAGAGGTGTGAAAAAGTGAATCGCAATGTTAGGAGATGTCTTTAATTGTAAATGCAATATTTAGAATGTTTGAAGAGAAAACTTTAAACAAATCCAAGCACTCTTGGATGGGAAGGAGGGGTAAGCGAGCCTGCTCCAAGACCACATTTACTACTGCATAACTGACAGGCACAAGAATATCTGTCTTTGAGACATTTTTATCTTAGCTTGATTGAGAAAGACAAAACCTAAAAATTAAATATAGAGTTTGAGTTTATGGTCTCTATTGCATCCTCAGAAACCTGAGGGAGGTCCACCATTGGTCAGATTCAACTCAATGGTGGTGTTGGTGGTGGATTGGGTACTAGTAGAATGTATTGCTTTGGCCTTTCCCCCATCAACCTACAGATTGTTGTTGAGATTATGTTGGATTATGCCACCAGAGTTTCAAGCTTCACTGTTGTTGTGTGCCACTGAGTTGGAATCGATGCACAGGGGACCTTCCAGCAGGTTTTCAGAGGCAGTAATTCACACCGGAGGAGACTGCCCATTTTTCTCCCAGAGAGCAGCTTGTAAATTCAAACTACATGATTCTGGGTTGACAGCACAAGTCTTTATCACTAGGCCACCAGGGCTCTGTTGTTTGTTGTTGTATGCCATTGAGTTGCCCATGACCCTAGGTACAGCAGCTCTCAAGACTGCCCTCTCATGAGCCAGTCTTACTAACTCTGACATTACCAACTCCATTGCCCTAGTTACTGTATCAGTTCATATCATCAGGGGTCTTCCTCTCCTACGCTGTCCCTCCACCCTTCTGAGCATTATGTTCTTCTCCAAGGACTGGTCTCTCCTGGCCACGTGATCAAAAGATATGAGAGAGAGCTTCAAAATCCTAGCCTCCAAGGAGAGACTTGGTTTCGCACTCTCTCCAAGACAGGCCTGTGTGTTTTCTTGGCAGTCCATGGTATGTTCAAGATTCTTCTCCAGCACCGCAATTCTAAGTATCAATTCTTCTGTAATTCTTAGTCATTGTCCAATTCTATTATCCCTAAACAGTCATTATTCTCCTCTCTGCCATGGAAAAATATTGGGAATAAAGTGACAAGAGAAAACAAAACTAAACCTTAGATGGGTGGATTTGATGCAAATCTGGAAAAAAAGGCTACAAAGTGTTTCTCAGCCCTCAGTAGAGGCTACTGTGACCCTCTGGCTCGGGAAATTAGGGAAATAGACTCCAGGCCCTGTGCTCGGGCTTCAGGAAATAGTGGTGCCTCTGTGAACTGGATGACTGCCATCAGATGAGGCCACTAGTTGGAGTCGTGTTACGGAACACCTCACACACTGGAGTAGGTCATCAAATGTGCCAAAGGGCTCTGACCTCAGCCCTGTCCAATTCCAAAATTCTGTCAAGAACTCCCATGAGTATATTTACGGCCCACTGATCAAATTTAGAGTTGAAGTGACTCTGGGAAAATGCAACTTTATTGGATAACATCATCAGGATTGAGGAAGATATGCACAAGATCCTTGATCAAACATCACAGTGGTGAGTGTTGAGCCCTGTGTCCAGGTTTAAACAAAACAAAATTATAGCAGCAGCAAAACAAATGCCAAAGAAGCCTTCAAATATAAAACCAAAGCACACGTGTATGAACACGGGGTAACCTTAATGGCCACACAGGCGAGAGAATACTTGGTTGACACTAAGTGGGATGTGAGTCAGCGATGCACTGTAGCTGTAAATACCCTGATATGGTCTAAAGCCGTGTTGATGGAAATCCATCACTTTAGACTGTGGCTCGATTAGTGTTGCTTTACTCAGTGTGAAGCAGACCACACCTAGAGTTTTGTGCATTTATGTAGAGTATTCTCATTTCTCATTCTAAGATAAACATACTACTTCTTCTACCTATTGTTGTTCCAATTCATAAACACACTCGATCAAGTCTCTGAGCAGGTAAATCTTTATGGGAAGAAACTGCCGATGGATCTGCTGGTGGGTCACTCAGCAGTGTTGCATGTATCACACCACCAGAACTCTTCAAGAGAAACACGAGCAAAATGAAATTCAATAGAAGCAGAGTGCCCACAGGATGGTGATATTTTGACTGGAAAACAGGCTTATGTAAAGCAGGAACATGCCTGGTGATGTGGTGTGTGTCCTCGTTGATATTTGCTAAGCTGAGGGGTTTCATTTGTTCTGTGTATCAATGTATTACTTATGGCTAGAACTAGAACAACAGTGGGAATCACAGAGGGAGACAGATTTTAACATGATAGTGGGACAGTGTCCCAATGCTCCCAAGTGGAAAGGAATGTTGGAGGGAGGGAGAGATTCAAATAGGGGTCAGGCTATGACAAGGGTGTTGTAAAGGGAAATGTAAATATCAGATGGGCTGTCAGATCAGATCAGCAGTTCTCAAGTTATCTTCCCCAGAGGTGCCTCAAGGAGGAGACACAAGGAACAAGGGAAGAGTAGTTGAGAAAATAGGCTCTTTTGCTATAGAAACTTCATACTCACACCCCACACTTGAACCAGAGCAGCTCCCTGTTCACAAACTGGACTTGTGCCACAAAAGGGAGACTGTACTAATCCACTAGACCAGAGGACTTCTGCATTCTCCGCCAGACCTGAGGCTCTTGTGTTCCATGAGTTTGAAGTATAGTAGTCGTGAAGCACGTGTATCCTGTAGCCAAATGAGCTTCAAATTCTAGCTGCAGATCAAACTAACACAAAGGATTCCCACATATTAGCTCATGGTTTCTCCAGAGAAGGAATCCTGGCATGCCTTGACTGGGTTCTCTGCCCAGCCTCTCACAAAGCTGGGCTATGTTCTTTTCTGAAGTTCAGGGTTCTCTCCCGAACACACAAGGTTGTTCATTCAACTCATTTGCTTGAGGCTAATGACTAGCACCCTCACTTGCTTGCTAGCTATTGTCCTGGGACCACTCTCAGCTCTTAGAGGCCACTCTCAGGCCCTTGTCAATTGGCTCCCCTTTATAGATCGCTCATAGGGAGCTCTGGTGGCCTAGTGGCAAAAAGCTGTTTTGCAATCCCAAAAGCACATGGTTTGAGGCCACCAGCTGCTCTGTGGGAGAAGGATGGGAAATCTCCTCCTGTGTTATTAACTCTGAAAACCCATGGAAGGTCAGCTATGGGTCAGTTCCGACTCTACCATACACAATAGCAATAATAGATCACTCACAACACATTTTTTGTTGTTGTTTGAAGTGCAATCAAGTCAGCTCCAATTCATACCGACAATAAAACTGTTTTGTTTCCCCAAGGTCTGGAGAAGAACCTTTAGATTTTATTCTTTCTCCAGGGCGATCTAGACCCTGTGTTACTGTAAGGAACTGATTAGCTAAGCTCTACTCAGAGTAATTCAATTGTATACTAGCTCAAAACCAACTGATTAGGACCCTTACTTACATCTGCAATAAAACCTTTCTTCTTTTTCATATAATGTAACTTAATCAAGAGAGTGAAATTCTACTCATAATCAAACCTAGGGATTACACAGTGTACTTAAACTAGGGAGCAAGAATCTTAAGGGCTGTACTAGAATTCTGATGAAAACACATAGCTTTTATAGCTTTTCCATTCACGTCTCCAACCTTGAGTAAATGGCTTGATCTCCTGTTACTAGGTTTGTTCACTTAATGGGTGTGTGTGTGTGTGTAATAATTAGAATAGTTCTACTCTGTCTAATAGGGAGCTCTGATGGTGTAGTGGTAAGGAGCTGTGCTGCCATTCCAAAGGCATGCAGTTCAAATCCTTCAGCTGCTCCATGGGAGAAAGATGGCCAATATCCTCCCATGAGATTAAACCCTCCATAAGGTCAGCTATGGGTCAGTTGTGACTTGACAGCACTCAACAACAGCCACCACTCTTTATTATATGGTCATTATTAATTGGAATAAAGTCAATTACACATAGCAACAACAATGATTTCTTAATGATAATGATAAATCAATAAAAATTATTCTATAAAGGCCTGATGTAATGGTAAATAAGTACATAAAGCACTTAGCACAGTAAACTAATACTAAAACTATAAAGTCTTACTATATACCTCTGGGTTGTTATTATTGTTACAACAACAATATACCTCTGGGTTGTTATTATTGTTGTTATGTGCTCTCAGATCAGAACCTATTCAAAGCTGACCCTCCAGTGGGTTTTCAGAAGCTGTAAATTACATGAGAGGAGACTGCTCATCTTTCTTCCCATGGGGCTAGATTCAAAGCACCTGCCTTTGGGTTGGCAACACAACTCCTTACCAAGAGTTCCCTCCTTGGGAGGTATAAACAGTTAACACACTCAGCTGCTTATCAACAGGTTTGCAATTCAAGTCCAAAGAGACCCCTTGGATTCTGAAAAAGCAGCAAGAGGAACCCATACAAAGCATGGTTCTACTCTGACATGCATGCAGTGGTCAAGAGCTGGAATTCACCAGCCATCAACAGGTTAGCATGGGCTTGTCTTCAGATGTGGGAACACTTGATATCCTCAGGAAGGCTGACTCTCCCAGGGCCCATGTGCTATCCAGCAGACGTCGCTAGGTCGGGTCAGATGTGCCATGCTCAGATGTGCACAGCTCTCCTCGTCTGCACGGCCCTCTTCTTTGCTACCATTTCACCACCTGGCCTTGCCCTCCTCTGCCACTTCAATGCCCACTACCTGTGCCATCTTTCCTTTTCTCCCTGT
This sequence comes from Elephantulus edwardii, assembly GCF_000299155.1. Lineage (NCBI taxonomy): Eukaryota > Metazoa > Chordata > Mammalia > Macroscelidea > Macroscelididae > Elephantulus > Elephantulus edwardii. The sequence continues at coordinate 5,856,925 of NW_006399932.1, read as the reverse complement.
TTCTGCTTCAGCCTTTCCCCTCCCTCTTCATTGCCTGCCTCATGCATGATTTCTATTTTTCACGCTGCCACTAGACTTGATCCTCTTTATTCTCAGTTTTCATTCGCATCTGCAGACTCAACTAACCGTGTAGATGATATTTAAAGGTGGGAGGGGGAAAGCAATTAAGTGGTCAACACAATCCTGCAAAGGCTAAAAGGGAGCCAAAGGAGCAAGTAACAGGGCATTTACATTGAATTAGGTACTATTAGTAGCCTAGAGAGGATTAAAGGACAAGGGAGAAAGTGCACATGTTATATGCAAATATGATGCCGTGTTCTGTAAGGGATTTGGACTTCCAAGGGCTTTGGTACGTACAGGGGGTCCTGGAACCAATTCTCCTCATATATACAGGTAACCCTTATCAGCACTGCCTGCAATATAAGACTCTGCTTTCCTTCAGATCAGCAAACATTTTGTCATGTGAACTTCATGATACTGGCTCTTTATGTTAGTATTTACTAACTTCTCTGGAAGCAGGAGTGGCATCCACTTCCTAAACAACATGCCTATGGAAACTCTATGAACATTAATAAATGTCAATAGTTATAGAAAGGCTTCAGGCCTTTTGTTCATAAGGTCGCTATGAGTTGTGCTCAACTCGAAGGCAATCAACAACAACAACTACAGCCACACCAAACTTCTAGGCTTTTAAAACTATATCCTTAAGATCTTTGTTTGGCATTGTTTCAGATTCCTAAAGTTAGTGTAGTCTTCCTTATTTTCCTTTTAGATGAAAATGTTCCTTTTCTACATAGACTAGTTGGAATAGAACATTTCCCCTTCCAAATCACAAGCACTTCCTTCTATAGGCAATCCGGATCATGGACCAGTTCCTTGTCTAAATCTCTTTTTGTCAAAGGTTTTACTTAAGTCAAAACAGGTGAGGTTTGTATCTAATGTCAGTCAAATGTCTGTTTTATTACACAGTGTATATTTCTATGGACAAATATTAAAAAAAAACACTTCAGATACATGCAACCATCTATAACATAACAATAAAGTAATAATTATTTTGATGCAAATCACAGAAGAGCAACCCTTTGCTCTTACAAGCCATTTTATGTACCCTAAATTTTTCATGTAACTGGCATTATTGGCCTTGGTCTGTAACTATGATAATATGTAAGTCAGACCTTGGTAATCTGAGGCTTGTTCTTGATGGGGGAAAAAATCTCCCAGTACAGTTAAACATTATTCATGTTCTAACAATTCATTTTCTAAAACCATTTTCTGCCATCCTTCTACTGCACAAAGTGAATTATCTTTGGTTTGCAATCTAGTTTGCCAAAGAAACAATATAATGAGAGGTTAGTGAAGGGGAAAGGCAACATAAACAGGCAGCACAACCGGAGTTGTCAGCAATACGTAAAATCACAAAGCATTTTGGCTCGGCTCAATGCCTGGCACGCAGTGGCTACTCACAAGAATAGTTTTCATTGAATTGAGACGACGTCTCAGTAACAACCTATCAGAGTGAAATGAGGTGCTGTCTCAATCAGAGGCAACCATGAACCCATTTAATTAGTGCTTTCTTTTACTTAAGACAAACTCCAATGTGAACTCAAGTTTTCAAAACAAACAACTGCACCAGTAGTAATGAGTACAGTTGGGCACAGACAGCTTGTGTGGACGGATGAGCTGACAGGCATTATCAGCGCCATTGTCAGTGCTTGTAGAAAACCAGGTGAGGTCATAGCTCCTCTCTGGACCTGCTCAATCATGCTGCTGCCGACTCAACAGGACTGGCTCCAAGTTGTTTATCTAAGAGGCCGGGACGGAGTCCAGAGCATTCTCACCTCCCTGGCCACTCCAGTGCCCAGGCAACCCAAGTGGTCAGCTCACAGACCTGATGCTTGACACACTCAGCAAGAATTCTGGACTCATCACAGGAGGTGATGTATAAGGGGCAGTACTGGCCCAACCCATCTGTACCCAGGGGAGGTGAGAGCACAAAGATTTCACCCCTCACAGGCCAAGATGCCCCACTGATAAATATCCCTTAGAGGCAAATGGCTGGTCAAGGATCTAAGGAATCTTCCTTACAGTAACTGTCACTTGTCAATGTGGAAAGGAGCCAGAGCATGATATTATAGGGAAAGAGGGGCATGGTGTCTCTCCTTTGGGCCCCTGCTCAGCTCAGAAGAATTTTAAATCCAGTCCTCTCAACCAGGGGAAATCCCATTCATGTGAGTATAATTTAGTAAAATCACTATTGTTGTTTAGTTCTGTTGTGTAGGAACTGACCCCATAGCTCACCCTCCAAAAGGTTTACAGGGGCAGCAGATCATCCAGGAGATTACCTATCGTTCTCATGAAGCAGATGGTGGATTTGAACCATGTATCTTTGGGTTGGCAGCACAATTCCTTACCTCTAATTTGGCAATGGCTGTCAGAATTGCCCGTTCTCAGTGCTGCAGCAATCCTACAAATCTGGAATCATTAATGGGTATTTATCCATGTCTGTGTCCCAAATGATGTTGTAAGAGTGTAATGGCAAAATACTGAGAACAACCAAAATACAAAAGTGTTCACACACACACACACACACACACACACACACACGCTCACACACTCCCTGCCACAGAATCAATCCTGACTCACTGCAGCCCCACCTATCCAGAGTCTGAAATGTGCTCCAGGAGCTTTTCACATGGTTGATTTTTCAGAACTAGACATTTGATCTTTCCTCTGCAAGGTTTCTGGTTGACTCAGAACTCCAATCCTGCAGTGGTCAGTTATGTTAACTGTCTCCACCACCCAGGACCTTCAATCAGGAATTGTGTTGCATCTATCTTTCACATCGAAGTATTGTGTTACATGACTAAAGCAAGGTGCAAAGCAGTGAACAGTATGCTGCTATTTTTGAAAGGGAAGAAAAGATAAACAGAAGCACACATACAGTGGTAGTTTGTACCTGCAGAGAGCCCATGAGGACCCACAAGAAAACAGCAACAATGGTGGCAGCTGGGAACAGGATGGGGGGAGGATGCTTTCCACCATGTACTCATTCGTGACTTGATTCTAGCACCATCCTAGCATCCTAGGAAACTGCCTCTCCAAAGAAATAGCGCCTTTTTTTTTTTTAGTATATGAAGTTCAGTGTAAAATTAGATAATGGGCATAAAGGTATTTATAGACTATAATCTCTATAATGCCTTTCTTATTGCTTTAGTTCTTATGATCCATTTTTTTAAAATGAGGATACAAAGCTGAAGATGATAAGTGACTTGCCCATGATCACATAATTAGCAAGCGACAAACTGCTTTCGTGAAAACATCTGTTTCCAAGTTTACTGTTAACATCTGTGTCTCACGCAAAGTGGAAAGCAACAGACTAGGAGCTGGTCTACTAACTATAGGAGCTGGTCGGCACTCAGTGCCTCCTAGCGGCTCTAGGAGGGCATATTGTTGTCACTGGTTGTCATCAAGCTAACTGCTACTCATGACAGACCCCGGGGGGGGCAGGTTTAGAACAGCTCCACAGAGGGCTTTTAAATTCTTATCATTGTTGAGCCTTTTCCTCTCTCCCCCGACCCCCTTCTCCATCCACTCTGCCGTGCACCTCTTGCTCCAGCTTGTTATCATCCATATAATACTTAAGGGTGTGGCTATCTGGAAACAGATCAGCACGTCTGTCTTCTGAGGTGTCTTTGGTGAGTTCCAAATGTCAACCTTTCAGCTAGTCGTTGAGGACTTAACTATTCACACTAACCCAAGGACTAGTTAAGAAGACAGTTGATGAATCAATAAGGAAAATAAGAAATGAAATTTCATGTCCTGAACTGTAGGAGTAAATGGGAAGGATCCAGGGAACCCTGGCAGCATAGTGTATTACATATCAGGCTGCTAACTGAAAGGTTGGCAGTTCGAACCCAGCAGCTATCCTTTCAGGAAACAATGGGCAGTCTCTTCCAGTGAAGCCTTACAGCCTCTGAAGCCTAACAGAAGTTCACCCTGACTGGAACTGACGCCATGAGAGTGAGTTCAGCTTGCTAGCTCAATGGAACTTGGTGGTATAGTAGGTTCACCATCTGGCTGCTGACCCAAAGTTGCCAGTTTGAACTCACCAGCTGGCCTTCCTGGAGGAAGATGTAGCAGTCTGCTTTTATAAATATTTACAGTTTAAAAAGCATTAAAGCCTATAGGCCAATTCTATTCTGTCCTGTAGAGTTGCTGGGAGCTAATCTAGTGGTAATGACATCTTACTTTAGTCAGGGTTAATAAGGCCTCATTGTTAGTCACCCATAGCCCATGCATTACTGATCCATTTGGAAAAACTGCCTGCTTCCTTCTCTGTTCCTGTTGTGCCTCAGGGTTTTGCTGTAGACCTTAGCCCTTCCATTCCTCTCCCTCTTCTCTCACACATACTTTCTGGGCTAACTCATTCATGTACTTGATTACAAACCATTGTTAAAGCGCAGATGCCTTGCATTTGACTAGTACTGGAAAGGTGGATGGTCTTCCACAATAGCACTGAGGAAGAAAGGTCTGGCAATCTACGTCTGCAAGAGTGCAGCATTGATGAGTTTGACTGTGATATGTGGAGAATTATTGAGCATTAGAATCAACTGGCTGGAAGCAGGCTTTTATATCATTTTAATCTCCAGTCCTCTCTCTTGAATTTCAGTCCCAGATCTCTAATTCCAACTATTGTTCCTCAGACTTCACAAACTCAGCAGGTCTAAATTCCAACTTGCTTTTCTCCCCAGTCCTCTAAAACACTACTCTTTCTTCTCTATTTATAATCTTAAAAATATCCTTCTCATTCACTTTTATCATACAGCTAATTTTATCTTTTAAGAGTAATCAAAGCTTTATATGACATACTTTGGACATGATGCAAGGAAGGACCAGTCCTTGGAGATGAACATCATGCTTGGGAGGGTGGAGGGACAGTGCAGGAGAGGAAGATCCTCAGTGAGATGGACTGATTCAGTGACTGGGGTAATGAGGGTAGGTGTGTCAGAGACAATAAGATTAGCACAGAATACAGCAGGGTTTAAAGCTATTGCACATAGGGTCACTATGAGTCGCAGGTGATACGACGGAACATAACAACAAAACAAGGTAATCATATCTTCCTGTTCCATTCCATCCTAAGCTTCTGTCTTCCTGATGGAGGGCCTCTTTCTCCTTTGAAACAGACTGAGCAGGGCCCCTGCCTCCTTCCTCAGCCCTAAGCTCTGCATGCCTTTTCTCCTGCATTCTGGCTGCACAAAACCTTCAAACCAGCGAATGGAGCAGCTTCCCCTGAAATGCCAGTCCTCACTTTAACGTCTCATACCCCCAAAGCTGTGTTTACTTAACTCTTCATTCAAATATATGAGAAAGAGGTAGGGAAGGAGATGCTGTTGTTGTTATGTACCATCAGGTTGGAACCAACTCTTAGCTGACCTCCTAATAGGATTTCAGACGTTATAAACCACATACAAGGATACTGTCCAATCTCTCACGCACATAGCAGCTTGTGGGTTCGAACTGCCTACCTCTGAGTTGGAAGCTCAACTCTTTACTCACTAGGCCACCAGAGCTCTGAACTTACAGGTGGTTCCTCGAAGAAAGATGGGCAATCTTCTCTCCAGTTTAATTTACAGCCTCAGAAAATCAATGGAGGGCCAGCTATGAGTCAGTTTGACTCAAAGGCAGTCAGCTGAGTTATGTACATATACATGTACACATACAGCTTTATTATAGCACTTCTGATACCTTTTATAATTATCTATTTGCATGTTTTATTACATGCTGGTCTCTTTCTTATAAAGTTGGAAAGCTTATTCTGTCTGTGTCCCTGGGAAGTGGAACAAATTAAGAGTCCCAATAAACGTTTACTGAATAAATAGATTGCAATGTCTAAACTAACTTATAAAGGCACTTCATGTCAACAAACTGAAAGACAACATACAATAAAGGGTTGAAAAGGCATTGTAATTGCCTCATTAATCAATGAATCAATCATTCATTAATCATAGAATCAATGAAATAAAATATATATGCACTATTGAACAAAAACCAGTATGATTTATAAACTTTTGCTCAATACCAAAATTTTTTAAAAATTCTAAAAATAGCTTAAGCACCACTGTTAGCAATTTTGTAAAGCTCTTTCTACACCCCATTACCAATTAGGTTTCCACATGAGGGAAGATAAGGAAACTCTGCTTTGATGTTATATTTTGGGAGCTGAGAGCACAATTCTCATGACCACAGTGACACAATAGCTTGATTTTCTGGTTGTCCTTTTGACTTTGCAACCAGGTAAGTCTCCACCTAGAGGAAGACTGTATTCATGAACAGGAAGATAACTGGGGTGAAAATGAAGTTGTACTCAAATTTAGGGTACAAAGCATGCATTAGAGAGAGGCAAGGGAGCCCAGGGCTTGGGGAGGAATGGTGTGGCCAGATCACCCTGGGGAAGGCTGGCTCCAGAGGTGACCAAAGAGGAGGCAGCTGGTGAGGGCGGAGTGGGGCAGGCTTCCTCATCAAACAGGTGGCAGTCTCAAGGATCCAGCTAATCCTCCTAATTATGGAGGACCTGGCCCCCAGCCAAGACCAGGGGGGCAATTTTAACTCCTCATGGGAAAAAGCTAGCAAACCAGACAGGATCTCTGCCAAACAGGTGGTAGTTGATGGCAGGATTTCAGGCCCAACAGGGAAAAGGGGTCCTGGATAAACAAGAGACCATGCTAGAAACCCTGGCATAGAGACAGCCCAATGCTGCTGAGCCTGCAGGGAGGCAGTGGCCTGCAGACCATGGTGCTTCCCAGAGCTCTCCTGAGACACAGCAGGCACCAGGACATAGAAGCAAGTCAAATGCTGCCTAAGCTCACAGGGGATGTGCTGATGGGATTGTTGTTTTAAGCTGCAGTCCAGTCAGCTCCTGACTCAGAGTAACTCCAGGAGCTGCAGAGTAATACAGCCCCTGGGGTTTTCTCAGCTGAAATCCTCCTTGGAAGCAGCTCACCAGACCCTGGTCCATGTAGTCCCTTCATGGATTCCAACCTCCTGTCTTTGCGTTAACAGCCAGTGATAAATCACTGACACCACCACAAAACCTACTAGTGGATAGTTCAACTTGCTCAGTGTTTGGCAAATCCAGGGCCATCCATTCGGCCATCCATCTGTAGTAATAAGTTAATGAACTTGTACTGGGGCACAGCCATGTCCCGTTGTTTATACATTTTCTATGGCAGTGTTTTCTCTATGACAGCAAAGTGCAGTAGTTATCGACAGAGATCATAAGGCGCGAAGAACCTGCAGTATTTACTATCTGGTTTTTCTTGAACAAGCTTTCTGACTTCTTGTCTAGAGAATGCTCAGGCCATGCATCAGACTGATTTATATCCAAATTTCTGTGGTGAAACTCAGACATGAGCAAGTGTCCAAGCATCTCAGGTGACTCCAGGTGTAACACAGACTATTAACCATGAGGCTGGTGTGATGAACACTTTCATGCGACTCCAGCTCAGCTGAGGAAGTCAAAGAGCTCAGTGGTCCAGAGTCTGAGTTTTGGGGGAAGTCAGGCCTTACATGTGCCCCAATTCAGCCACGTCCTAGAGACATAATCCTAAACAAATTCAAGCCCTCTACACCTCAGTTCTTTCATTTATAAGATGAGGAAAACAGCAGCACCTACCTCAGGGATTATTAGGATAATAATTAAAGGTGATAACATAAATAAAGCTCTTAGGCAGTAGACAATGCTAGCCAAAATAGTGGGTGGGTGACAGGCTGACCTACGATGGCCTGGAGCTCAGGGGTTAACACACGTGGTGCTTGAAGAAAGACATTCGTGTCAGAAGCTGAGGCAACAGCTTAAAGATACCTCTGGGAAAAGCCTGTGAAAATGTTTGATGTTCAAATTACCAGCCGTGTGTGGGCACACGTAGGGCTCTGGAGATACATGGTTCAACTCCTGCGCACATCTACACACACTTGTCTCAGTCCTATCTCTGATCTCAACACGCTCTTGGTCTTCCAGCAGTGTATCATTCTGCTCGGCGCTGCTTTGTCCTTGAGGGATTCTGACTCATAGCAAGGTCATGTGTGTCTGAGTAGAACTATTCTCTATAGGTCTGTAGTGCTAATTTTTTTGTAAGTAGATCTTTGGGCCTTTTTTTTTAAGGTGCCTCCAGGTGGATTTGAGAACAGGCAAGCAGCATCTGAGTAATATTTTAACTGTTTGCACTACTCAGTTATCCCAGAGACCTCAATAGCTAATCACACAGCTTGCTCCTTTCACCACCACAGAGCTGAAGCACATTTGTGAGCTGTGGTGGCTCAGTGCTAAGGGGTTGTACTGTCTATCCAAAGGTAGGCAGTTCAAATCCATGAGCTTCTCTTCAGGCGAAAGATGGGCAATCTTCTCCCCTGTGACTTACAGCCTCTGAAAACCACTGGAGTGTCAGCTATGATTTGGCTCTGACTCCACAACACATAGCAACAAACACCTGCACTGTGGAGCACTGCTTCCTGTCAACCTTCCTGACTCCTTGTGTGGGTTTGACATCAGTCTGTCAAACTTGCACCCAGGCTGCACAAAGTGGGCTCTGGTCTCTTACACAGAGAAAGTCTATTAAAATGCTTTAGCAGTATCTAAGCTTTGAACACTCTTTTTTTTTTCTTTAAAAAATTATTTTACTAATTTTAATGAACATTTACAGATATTTTGGATTTCCATTCAATCATTGTTGCACTTTTAACAAGAGGATGCTTCTGCTTTGCTGAGGCTCCTTGCTCAGTGAACACATTAAACACAGAAGGTAGTTTCTGCTTTTCAAAGGCAGGCTCAGGTATTGTTCAGAGCCTCCAGAATGTTGTAAAGATGGGTGGCCTCTAAATGCATGACCAGAGTTTCTTATGAACTCTGCAGGGTTGGGTCACCCACCAAGTCAGGAAGTGGTAAACAATGACCTTTCAGCTGAGCCAAGGGCAAGGTTGTTCACAGTAGTCACTCCTACGGGCCTGTTTAAGACCTGAGATGGAACAGAACTAAACTCGGTGGCAAACAGTTCTAGAAAAGTCTCATCAAGACTATACAGAACTTAATGAGGTGCTGTAACTCTAAAAAGAAGCATTTCTAAGACCTATACTTTGGACATGTTGTGAGGAGAGACTGGTCCTTGGAGAGGGACATCATGCTTGGGAGGGTAGAGGGACAGCACAGGAGGGGAAGGCCCTCTATGAGGTGGATTGATTCAGTGACTGGGGTAATTGGGATGGGAGTGTCAGAGACAGTGTGATTGGCACAGAACAGAGCAGAGTTTAGGGCTGTTGTACATAGGGTCGCTATGAGTCGCAAGCGACTCGACGGCACATAACAACAACAACATCCATCTCTAAGGCTCTATCCTTGGGTCCTTGCACTCAAAATCATCTAAAATAGCTAGGGAGAGGGGACAGTGAAGAGTTGTGCCTCTCAGCACAACCTGAAAATCCAAGAACTAGAGACCTAATCCTTAGAGATTATAAAGGGAAGAACTCTCTCAGTATTTCTTGAACTCAAAGAACTGAAAAACAAATTCAAGACTTGAGTCGCAATAATGAGAGATGCTATGGGCAAAATCTTGAATGATCCAAAAAGCATCAAAAGAAGATGGAGAGAATACACAGAGTCACTTTTACCAAAAAGATTTGGTTGACATCATCGCTCTTCAGTACTTTGGAGAGGTCTCTGACAGCTCTTTCCCAATGCAATTTGTCTTTTAATTTCCTGGCTGCTGGTAGCAAGAATACCATGTAAATTCTGATACCATTTACTGAGGGCTTATAAAATGTCACATGATTCATTTACCTACAATGTCTTATTGAATCTTTGTTGTTGTATACCATCAAGTTGGCACTGACCCATAGCTGACCCTCCAGTGGGTTTTCAGAGGAAGTTAAATCATGCAGAAGACTGCCCATTCTTCTTCCACGGAGCAGCTGGTGGATTCAAACTATGTGCCTCTGGGATTGCAGTACAGCTTCTTGCCCCTAGGAAAAGCCGAAGAACTAAGCAGGTGCGTAATAAAGTAGCTTAATTTTAAGTGACAGAACTAAGATTTGAATTTAAGACTGTTTGGCCCTAAAGATCAAATTTATGTACTAAATTATACAGCTACCACAGAAGGATTTAAGTATATCTCAGCTGTGATCATTTAGGGCATGTTGCAAAATCTAGCACTACCAAGTAGACCTTAGCCTAGCAAAAAAATTAAATCCTTGTCTCATAGAAGACCCACTAGCTGGTTGGAAAAGCATGGTACCCCTCGACTCTGGCAGTTCACCTCATATCTAGGGCTCTTTTTCTGAATTACATACTTTGTACTGACCCGTCATGTATCTCTTTTCTAAGTTGCACCACTTTTGTTCTCCTTTTCTGGGTTCTCAGATCTCTCTATAAATACCATGTGAATTTCTGTCTGGACCTCTCCTGACTCTGTCCAACTCAGCTGCTACTAAGAGAGCTCTTAAGAGTCTTGCATCTGATTTCTCCTGTTTCTAGAATCCATTCTTGGTTCAGCTGTTAGGTTACATCTTGTTAATAATTTACTCATCCAAGAAACAGCCCCAAATCCTCCAAATACTCTTGGTCTTTTACTAGAGAAGGAGATGACATTTTATTCTCTTGCCTGTAGAACACAACACTGTAACTTGCTGAGCTCACACTGGGATATAATTCCCTTCCACCTTCCCTTGGACAATCAACTTTGTTAATGATGTAGTTAAGATTACTTCCTGGGTTCAGTGCTCAGCCCTGAGTGTTCAATGGGCTACCTGAGTGACCCTGAGGAAACTATTAACCTCATTTTCTTCATCTGCAAATGGAAAATAATAATAGTACCATCTTCAAAGAGTATTGGCTAAGAGGGAGAGAAGAAATGACATGTAAGATACCTAGTGCTGTGTGCTGGCACTGACAAGTACTCACCAAATATCCTCTCATTTATTGCTGTCAGCTCAGAACTGACTCGTAGCTGATCCTCCAGTGTGTTTCCAAGTCACATGGAAGGAGATTGTATCTGTCTCCAGAGGAGTTGGTTGTTCGAATCTGCCAGCAATACAACTCCCTATGGACTACACCACCGGAGTCCCCATCAAACATCAGCTATTGTTATTTCTACTAAGATTACAGTGCAGCTTTGGCTGTGGTTGTCATTATACACTCTTGTAAGTGAAACTAACTGCTTTCAAAAAGAGTGCAGAAAATCATATGTGATGCACAAGGACTAGAATGTTACACGTGGAAAACCTCTCAGACAGAAAAATTAAAGTTTTCTCTGTACTTGTGCCCTAAAGAAGGTATATTACTTTTAATGGTGATCAGAATATTCTTCATAATAAGCAATTCGTTTTTTGCTTTCTAATTTAATACTAACACTAATTATGGAAATTGTACTTTGCAGTTAAAGAATTCCAAGCTTAGAAAAAAATAATAAAAATTATGAGGATGATTTTAATTCTAACATATTGGATTTGAACCACATATCTTTAGATAGGCAGAAATTCCTTACCACCAAGCCACCAGAGTTCCCTCATATGTGGGGACATCAACAGTTCATAGATTGTTGTTGTTACATGTTGTTGAGACAGAAATGACTCATAACTGATCCTTTCAGTGCGTTTTCAGAGGCTAGAAATTACATGAGAGGAAATTAACCATCTTTTCCCCATGGAGCAGCCAGTGAATTATAATTTCTTGATTTTCATGGGAAAAACTGGAGTTCAAGTCCTAGACATGCTCCCCATGCACAGTCACCTACCTGTCAACAGGGGTCTTGTATTGTTATGATGCTGATGAGGTTTTAGCAGAGCTTCCACATTTACATGGACTAGGAAGACAGGCCCAGTGACCAACTCTCAAAAAGGAGCCAATTAAAACCCTGTCACTCAGAACTATCTAATCTGCTACCAGTAATGAAGATGCCAGAGAACCATAAGTGCTCTACTCAGTTGTGCTCAGTGGGGAGCAGACATCACAAGTCTGACAAAACTCAAGAGCCAGCAAAAGCAATAATGTAAAGTATATAGTGTTTTAAAACCACCATATGAGGTATATCCTATAGTCATACCCATTTAACAGATGAAGAAACAGAGACACAGAGAGACAAAGCAACCACTGAAGATCACAGGGATCATAGACACATTACTAATTTTCAATTCATTTCCTAGCATGGTGTTTGAGTGCTACCCCTGTGTTTTGGTAGAGAGACAAGACAATGCTGGCGTTGTCCCTACTCTACATCCCCCCTCACACATACACACCAAACCCTGCATACACACATACACACACGGAGACACCCTCCCTCCAGACTTTTCTCTCACTATATAATTCCATTATTGTGAGTGAGTTTATAGAGACCATCACTCTGCCAATTATGGAGAAGCCAGAGTACTATCACAGGTTGTTCTAACAGACAGAGAAAGAAGTGCGTACTGACACAGAGACTGCAGCAGTGACCTCAAGTGTGTCAGAGATGATGAGGATGGCACAGGATAGGACAGGGTTCAAGTCCATGTTCACAGGATCACTATGAGTGTACTTGATTCACATCTACACCTAACAACAACACATTAAAAAATATGTTTCTGCACTAGTATAAAGTAACGATGCATTTATTTTGGTTTTTTTCTTTGGTTTTCTTTTGGGGAGGTGGAGAGGAAGTCCAAAGTTTATAATCCAGAGTAATAATGAAATTTAGCCAAGACAGGTTCTGAAATGTGCACACAGACACCTCCGTGTCCAGCCTCGCAGCTTTTTGGCCTGTGTTCCCAAGTTCTCAGTCCTGCCAATACTGGCCCTCCTCTCTACATACAATTGTCAAACAAAGGTCTTAGTCCTGTCAATACTGGCTCCCTCTCTGCCCCTCCCCCGCCCCCACCAGGTCTCATCTCACATCAGGTCTCCATTTTGACTGTGGCTGCTCTTTTCTTGGTGGTGAGGTTTCTTCGCTGGTGGAGGAGGTCCCTTTTCTCTTCTCTGGCGGAGAAAGATCTGTCTGTTACCTGCAGCCTTCTTTGATCTGAATGTCTGCCTCAGGCTGTTTCTACTGTCATTCCATTCCATCCAAGGCTGACTTTGGTCCTGAACAAAGCTAGATCATGATCCTCATAAATTACAACATTCCATTCATGCTCATCTTAGTAGTGTAACAGCTCTGTCACTGTCTTGATTAGTATAGGAAGAAGGGGGCTGAGATTAAGTGAGGAGATTCTGTACCCAGAAAACACCACATGAGCCCAGTGAACTGCTTGGTTAGAGGGAAGCAATGGAGCCGTTGGCAATTGTGCAAAAGAGAAAGTATGTGTTGTCTAGGCTAAGTGAACCCTTACAATCTGAGGTCCATATTCTGAAAAGAATGAATACACTGGATTATCTTGTTTGCCAAGGGCTTGGATAGACAGTCCAAAAGGACATCAAACATCATTCATTCTGCCTTGCCTCTGTGATGGATTTTGGAAAGTCTTACCCACTGTTCAAGCAGCAAACACCATAAAAGAACTACCTACTCAGGTCACAAAGTCAACTCTCATGTTGTTGTGTACCTTCAAGCTAGAAACACCTCAGAGCTTACCCTCCAGTAGCTTTTCAGAGTCAGTATAATTGCATGGGAGGAGGAGATTGCCTGTCTTTCTCCCACAGAGCAGCTGGTGAATTTGAACCACATGCCTTCAGGGTAGCAGCACAGCTTCTTACCAATAGGGCACCAGCATTCCTTGCCAACTTTCTACTAATGCAGAAATGCCTTCACACAAGATCACCATATGTACAACAGAGAGAATGAGTTTCAGAGGATGGTTTGGGGATCATTGGGAATCCCTGAGACTTTCGCTATGGGTCTAAGGGGTCAAATATATCTCTGTAATAGTACTAAGGAATCCTTTGAGTTTTTTTCACCCATTTAATTTTCTCTCAAATGTCCAGTAGAGTTTTCCAGTGATATGTCATATGACAAAAGACTGGCTGCAGAGACAGATATGAGGATCTAGTCGTGTGTCATCAAAGGCATTTGTAGCAGCATAAAAACAATGACATTAATTCTTGCTTAATATCTTTTGGAACACACAGGTGTTTCTATAATAAAATAACTATGCAAGCATGCAATTTATTGTTGTTATGTGCCACTGAGTCACTTGTGACTCATAGCGACCCTATGTACAACAGTTCTGAACCCTGCTCTATCCTGAGTCAACCTTATTGTCTCTGACACACCTAGCCTCATTATCCCAGTTACTAAGTCAATCCAACTCAATCTAGGGTCTTCCTCTCTTGTGCTGTCCCTTCACCCTCCCAAGCATGATGTCCCTCTCCAAGGTCTGGTCCTGCCTTACAACATACCCAAAGTATGTCAGACAAAGCTTCAGAATGAAAAATAGGTAAATTAGCTTTAAACTTCTCAAGCTTAACTTCTGGTAAAGTCAATATTGATATATTGTTGTGTACCATAGTCTCAGAACTGACCCATAGTTGACCCTCTGACAGGTTTTCAGAGGTAGTTAATTGCATGGGAGAAAATTGCCTATCCTTCTCCCGTGGAGCAACTGGTGGCCTTAAATTGCATACAGTTCATATTTTTCTTAAAAAACAACAACAAACCAAACAATTAATACAAAACTCTCCTTGGACTCTTGATAATTTTTAAGCGTATGTCAATGTCTCATTTATTGACATGCTTAAGCTCCAAATACCAGGTCATCATGCAAAAAAAAGGAAGATAACTATATCTGATCACTAAATGGAAGATGGCTACATCATTACAAAACAGTCAGATGACATCATTACATAATTGCTAATATGCATCCTGACATACCTGCTGAATCACAGAGAATCATGGCCCAGTCAAGACTGACCACCACAGCTAGCATTAGTTTCACCTCACACTAGCGTTCATTACTACCTGATACACATTATTAATGAGCAAGAGTCAGATAGCAGATATTTGATTATTATCCTAAATGTAAAATGTCAGATGATAAGACAGTGAGTAAGCGTATTAAAAAAATCCTAAGACCAACACATTTGAGAACTGTTGACCTAGAACAATCTGGTCCTTTTATCCTGTAGAACATTCCTTCCTCTTCCTGCTGAGCTACCAAGCACCATCTGCTTCAGACTCACCACTTGCTTGGGCCTGGGCCCAGGTTCTGTCCTTAGTGGCCTCATTACCTGCCTTGTTCCAAACCCTCACCATTTCAATGTCTTGATTCTGCCCATGACACTGCTCCAGGGAGATTGTGGTTGCTCATTCTCCCTGGCAAGCTGAAGAGATGGCTTTCTTTGGCTTTGTGCCTTTCAGCTGGCCCTTGTTCAGATGCATGTCTCTCTGTACCATTAGTTAAGAAAAGCTATCACTGGGGGAAAAGAGATGGGGCATTTCTATGCGTTGACAGTGGACCAGGAATGTGAATCAGTTCAAATTTGTTCAGTAATAGCTGATGCAGCAAACTGAAAACAGACTGAAATTTGTAAAATGTGGTGTTGTTGTTAGGTGCTATCGAGTATGACTCATAGCGGCCCTATGACCAAAAGATCTGAACCCAGTCCTGTCCTGTGCCATCTTCATACTTCCCGACATACAAGAGACCATTGTAGCAGTCACCATGTCAATCCACCTGGTTGAGGGTCGTCTTCTCCTTCGCCAATCCTTCACCCTTCCCAACATCATGTCCCTCTCCAAAGACCAGCACCTCCTAGCAACATGTTCAAAATATGTGAAAGCAAAGCCTCATCATTCTTGCCTCCAAAAAGCACTCCAGTTGCACCCTCTCTAAGACATATCTGTATGTTCTCTTGGCCATCCGTGGGATGTTCAGTGGTCTGGAATGTTAATCAGAACAATAACTGGTAGGGGGGAAATGATAAGTCTGAGCCCTAGAATGAGAGACTCAGTAGAGGTATACGAAGCTCTCTCAAGAGCCTGATGGAACAGGTTGGATTACTGGCTGGACATTCAAGCCCATATGGCTGGCTGCCACCTTTGCACTGGGCATTGCAAATTCTACCTCTGTTGATCATGAGGCTTGGTTGATATGCATCATGCATGCTGCTCTTGTTTTCTAAGACAGAGAGATTAGGTAGCAAGATGTTGACTCCTAATTTTTCCCATTCCAGTTATTCTGTTACATTCCATTTACCAGGTCAGGTCCATTCTAGAATCATTTTGTCAGCAGTGACTAGCGATAACTGACTAGAAGTGTCCCTGTCTGGACAACAGGGTGTCAGGGCCAATGCTGATTCTGGGAGAGAGACTGTGATTGTGGCACATGGGCCAGGACGGGCCAGTCACCACCAATGGGAGGCCCGTTATAGGCCACAGATCCCCTTCCATGTGTGTAAAACATCAGTTCAACACCAGAGTTATAGACAGAGGCATTTTCTCCAAGGTACAAGGATCTCCATAGTGTTCACTGAAAACAAAGCTGAAGCCTTTCAAATCTCTAGATTCTTCAAATCAGAGTGAACTATCCAAATCAGCCTACACCATCAACAAGCATTGCATTCCTCCTCGAGGTGAAGTACCGGTAAGGAGAAGATGTGCTAAAGTTAGTAAGAAATGTTCTGTCTTGCCCTCAAAATCTCTCAAACTCACTGCAACCCTCCAATGAGAAGCCAAGGCTGCAAACAGTTATGGGAGGAGACTGCCCATCTTTCTCCCATGGAGTCTCGGGTAGATTTGAACAGCCAGAGACTCCAGGCCTTGAGTTTGCATTGTAACTCATTACAGGCTACACCATCAGTGCTCAAGGAGCAGGAATAAACCTGTAGTGGAGCCACTCTATCAGACTTGAATTAATTTGGTTTTAAGTTTTTATTATGATTTGAGTGAAAGTTTATAGAGAGCAAACTGTTATTCCATTTAACCACTCAGACACATTTTGATTTGTTATATCAATTATAATTTCACATTGTAATCACCCTCTTCCCAATTCCTCCCTATGGTTCCTGTTTCCATTCCTACAGTCTTGCATGTCAGCTTATCTTAACAAGCCCTTAGAGTAAATGGACCTGGAGAATGAAAAAAACAAAAGATCAAGCTACTGAAGAAAACAGAGAAACTAAACTCCTAAATAATTTGTGACACTAAATAATCACAGAATTAATTCTGCAAAAGTAATCATTCTGTTTCTCCCGTACTAATGCTATTTCTTAACTTCAGATTCAACTGCTGGTTGGGACTGAAAAAAATCTCAATTTCCTACCAGACTAACCCCCACTCACACTTGATCTGGCTGTGCTCAGATTCCAGGGGGGATTCACCTCTCGGCAGGCAAGGAGCCAGAGGAGCACCCCACCAACAGGACTCTGGAAAAAGAGTAGGATTCAGCTATTTTTGAATCACAGAATGCTTCCTTTGAAAAGTAGGCTCCAGAACCATAAAAACAGCTCTATGTTTTAAAAAGTGCTGCCAGAGAAAATATGTTGAGCTCTCACTGGTTTATTTAACAAGGCCAGAAGCAAACAACTAAAGGATTTTTCATTAGGTAGAAATAACAACCAGGGGCTTGAACTTGTATGTGCTGTAGGATAAGACCTACCATAGCCAATACTGAAGTGTACTTAGTGCTTAAAGATCAGGACGAGGCCAAAAAGTAAAATTATTCCTGAAATGTTCTCTGAAACCATTTGTCCATCTCTTTCTCATTTCTTGTTCTGTTTCCTTTCACCTCCTCCACCCCAGCCCTCAATTCTATTCATTTCTATTTGGCAAAGTTTTTAAGCCCTGGAAAGTATCTCACTTTAAACCTCTTCTAACCTTTTATGAAAATTTTCAAGATCATGTACTTCCAAATCTCCTGCACAATGACTATCCAAAGCCCATTTAATATTTAATGATACACTTGTAAGGATTAGCTATACATGAAAATACTAGATGAGATCTGCTGATACATATCATAACTGTTTCTATCAGAAAAATTATCAGTCATGCTTTCTCTCTCTTTCCATCCCCTTTAATCTTTTTATGTGTCTCTCTGCTAAATGGGCACAATTGTTTCCTGTGTCTGCAAGCCTTATAGTGCAAGTACACACACACCACCCTCAACAATCACTATTGTGCAGGCACGTGCACAGACACATCTACACCCCAGCAATCAACAGAATTTTAAATCACTTTGAAAATGCCAAAATCAAAACCAATATATGTGACCTCTCCATTGAAAAGCCAATACATTAAAGGATGCATCCAGGCCTTCTAAAAGGTAGGATGCATTCAGACTCAGCTTCTATCATCTGAACTAAAGATACCAGCCCAGCACACATAGCATGCAGATTAAATTAAATGCTGCCTGTTTAAAAAAAAATGTAGCTCAATACCTGGAATCAAAATTTTTTCACTAAAGATAGCTATTAGAGTTATTAGGAGTTATTTACAAGTTGGCTCATTATTCAGAAAGGGAAGAGAATTAGAATGCAGAAAAGAGCTCTTAAACTTCCAAGCAAAGACTATTTCTTAATCCTTTTGTACATTCCATTGATACAGGTTTAATGGTGGACAAAGTCCTTTTGCACATTAATTTCTCTGACCTTGAACAAGTCTGTAAAGTAGGGCAGGTGCTATTATCCTACGTGATAATCCAGGAAATAATGATGAGTCAGGAGCAATTAAGATGATTGGGCATAAGGCATTGGGGTAAGGTTATAGCACTCATCACGTGGAAGAGCTGGGGCTAGAACCGGCTGAGTAGAGTTCATTGAAAGAAGACTGTTCTCTATATTTGCCTGGTACCTCAGTCCTGTTACATTATTGTCCTGCTGCTTATTAAGACCCCTTTTTGTGGCAAGAGTTTTCTTCAGAGTTACCTCTCTTAGTGAATTCAGATACCTAATCTTTTGGGAATCCCAGAACACTTGATCATTCTAATGCAAAACTTATACTTGAACCAAGAAGCAGTAGTCAGAACTGCAAGGAAACACTGCATGGTTCAAAATTGGGAAGGGCGTACACCAGGATGTGTCCTGTCTCCATACCTTTTCAACCTCTATGCAGAACAGATCATCTGGGAGGCTGGGCTCTATGAGGAGAAATGCGGCATCAGCATTGGTGGAAGATCTAGCAACAATCTGCGTTATGCAGATGACACAACCCTGCTTGCTGAAACTGAGAAGGACCTGAAGCGTTTGCTGCTGAGGGTCAGGGACTGTAGACTTGAATATGGATTGAGGCTCAATGTCAAGAAGACAAAGATTCTCACCACTGGACCAATTGGCAGCATCAGGATGGATGGTGAAGAGATTGAGATTGTTCACAGCTTTAGTCTGCTTGGCTCCACAATCAACACTCTTGGCACCAGCAGCCAGGAAATGGAAAGACGTATTGTGATGAGAAAGTCTGCTGTTAGGGAACTCTCTAAAGTACTCAAGAGCAACAGTGTCTCTCTGGAGAATAAGGTGTGTCTGATACAGGCCATGGTCTTTGCAATCACTTGTTATGCATCAGAGAGCTGGACAATGACTAGGGAGGATAGAAGGAGAATTGATGCTTTTGAGCTTTAGTGTTGGAGAAGAGTTTTGCGGGTACCATGGACTTCTAAGAAAACAAGCATTCATCCTAGAGAGGGTTAAACCAGGCTGCTCCTTGGAGGCAAGGATTCTGAAACTTTGTCTGACATACTTTGGTCATGTTGTAAGGAAGGACCGGTCCTTGGAGAAGGACATCATGCTTGAGAGGGTGGAGGGCAGGTGCAGGAGGGGAAGGCCCTCTGGGAGGGTGACTGGGCAATTGGGATGAGTGTGTCAGAGGCAATGAGATTGGCACAGGACAGAGCAGAGTTTAGAGCTGTTGTACATAGGGTCGCTATGAGTCGCAAGCGACTCGACGGCACATAACAACAATCTTTTGGTTAAGCAATTCAGCATCATAACTATTTGCCCCACCCAGAGTCTCTAAGATATTTAAGATTAAAGTGTTACAGCTAATATAATAAAGAATTTACCTCATTTGTCCACCTGTGGCCTCTCCATTCACAATGCCTTTTCTCTCATGACTGGCTCCTTTCCTGTCCCTGAGCAGTGCGCCTGGCTTGAAGGGTGGGCTGCCTGCAGATGGCTTCGGGGAGGAGCGCTCTGCCAGGCATGGGGGCTGGACTCCCAGCAGCCCAGCTGCTGTGCTGCCTGCTGTGGCCCCAGCCTCAATTTTGTGCAGAAGTTTCTGGGTTGGCAGCTGTCAATTATTCAAGCCAAATTGCCTCTCTGTGACATTCCACATCTGGAAGTGCCTTCCCCTGGGATGTGGTGCAAGAGCATCTTTGCTCAGCTCCATGCCATCTCTTTTATTATTTTCAAAGTTACCTAGGGAGTATTATCTTCCACATGCATAGAGAGACAGAAGTTAAAAATGCACTGATTATTCAGTAATTTCTATTTTTACAAATACTCTTTAGCACAGCTGATTTTCATTTTTCAAATGGCACGCAATATGAAAGGCATGGAAAATAAACCCTGGAAAATGATGCACTATCAAATAATTTATGCTTCTTCCCATGTGATCTAAAATGGAGGAGACGTTTGAGCCAGCTACAGATACTGAATGTGGATCATTTGTTCTTCAACTTTTACTTCCAGGTTGTTTATCAAACAATGAAAAGAAAGAAAGAAATGAATGGAGATACTCAATAATATAAGATGCACAGAAAGGAAGATCTTGTGTACAGGAATGGAGAGGGTCCTGGCACAAAAGAGAGTATTCCACAACACAAGTCAATAATAAATGGGCCTGCCTGCTTGTTTGCCCTGCCTAACTGGGGACTTGCGATGAAATCTGATCACTGTTACCAGCAGGAAGTTGATTTAGCTGTCTTGCTCCAAGGAAATTCATCAAATTACAGATCAGCCCAAATACAGCCATCCTGGTACCTGTACATGGAACATTCTGGGTCTGAGGTGGTGGCAAGAGGAACAGTCTAATTCAATATGAATGGGTCATGTAGGTGACAAATCCCTAGTGACCACAGCAGGCACACATTTACATTCTATTTATAGAAAAACAGTGAGTGGGGTGAGAAATGCCAAAAATAATTCAGTTCCCTGTTCTGAGTTCTAGGAACAAAAGTTCTCAGGTTTCTCCCTTCAGAAAGTTGCCTGCCTTCTGTATCCTGCAATAAACTAGTAACAGTTGCTGTGGAGTTGATCCTGATTACTGGAGACTCCATGTGTACTTCATAGAACTGTGTCCCTTAGTGTTTTATGGCTGGGACCTTCTGTAAACAGATGACCAGTCCTTTTTTCCATGTAACCTCTAGGTGAATCTCCAATCTTCCAGTTAATAGCTGAGCACATCACCATCTACACCACACTGGGACCCCTAATGAATCAACGTAAGACATGTATTTCTGTGCCCAGTGCACAGAAGGCCCTGCAGAGATACAGGGCAGGGTACCCCAGTGGTCTATCTGCCAGGGGGAAGCACAGAAGAGGGCACATGTGATAAAAGGCAATGAGTCCAAAATCTACATTCTTCAGGAGGTGAGGGGCAGATGGAGTTGGAGTCGGGCAGGAAAATATCAATGGGAAAGGAGGAACTTGACCCACATTGATTTGCTTCTAACTTTAAACTGTTATTGTTGAGTCAAGATGGAACTGACTCATAGCTGGTCCTCCAATGGGTTTTCAGAGGCAGTAAATGACACTGGAGGAGACAGCACATCTTTTCCCTGCTGAGCATCTGGTGGTAAATCCTGTGCCTTTGTGTTGGGATTTACCACCAGGCCCTCAGAGCTCTCTAACCTTAAATGAGGAAGGATCAATTGCAGTTTATCTGCTCATTTTCAGAAGATGATCACAAAGCCCCAGGCCAGGCTGGTAAGATTTCAAAGATGGGAGAGGTAGAAGCTTCTAGAAGGAGATCTGGTTCACTTTGTTTACTGAGATGTGCTCAAAAAGAAAGAATGGCAGGAACAAGAAAAGTAAGCAATGATAACCTGACACTCAAGCTGAAAATAAGTGTGAATTGGGAGTGAATCTTGCCTCAAGCACCCTGTTTCTCTCTCCGTGGCTGAAGCTCATTGCAGTAGAGTAAAAAAATCAACTCATAACTGACTCCTGAGGGCTGAAAACTGCATGGGAAGAGACTGGCCATCTTTCTTTTTGAGGAGGCTAGCAGATTCACACTGCCAGAGAAGCTCAGTCTTTGGGTTAGCAGTGCAACTATGGACTATGCTCCAGGAAACCCTGAAAACCTAAGCCCTTGCCACACCTCAGGTCCCTCAGCTACAATGACAGAGGCATGCTGGTCATGGTATAGGTGGCTCATTAAATCACACACTCAAAACCCATAGCACAGTATCTTGCCCACAAATGGTTAGTTAAGGCTAGATGCCACTCAACTCCCCTCGTGCTAGCTTGGTGCACAGTGAACAATTATCGAAAGCATGTTGTTGTTAGGTGCCCTGGAGTCAAGTATGATTCACAGTGATTCACAGTGACCCCATGAACAGCAACCCTGAACTCTGTCCTATCCTGTGCCATCCTTATCACCTCTAACGCACGTGAGCCCATTGCTGCAGTCACTGTCAACTCATCTCATTGGTCTTCCTCTCTTTTTCTGTCCTTTCCTAGTATTATGTCCCTTGCCAAGAAACAGCCTCTCCCAGCAACAGGCCTAAAGTATAAGAGACAAAATTTATCATCTTTGCCTCCCAGGGGCACTTTCCCCAAGACTTATCTATTCGCTTAGCAATCCATGGGATATTCAGTATTCTTTTTCAACATCACACCACAACTCAAAGATACCATTTCTTCTTCTGTCATCCTTATGCATTGTCCAACTCTCAGAAAGGCCTGAATCATGATACGATCTTTAACTAAGCAAAAGTATTCCCTAGAGGATAATAATATTACCCACTTAATATCTTATAAAAAAGGGGCCCTAGAGCCATAATGACCAACAACAACTCTTCATATTAGTGGGCAAGTGTAACAAGAAGGAAAAGACTCAGGGAGGAGAACCAGAGAATCACAGAAAAATAAGAAGCAACTAACCCACCAGAGAAGTGTGGTCTCTCAGTTCCAGTACAACACTCTGTGGACTACACCACTGGAGCTCCCTGGTGTTTGACTGGCATACTAAAATGCAAGGAAGATTTACCCTGGAGACCTCTTTGGAGGGCTTAGGCTCTACTCATTAGCCATCTGGGACTACAAAGTGGAGAAGAGATTTAAAATTGGAGCGAGTGATTAGTTACTGGATACACTGAGAAAGATAAAGGCAGAGCCCACCAAGACCCCCTCTTCAAGGACTGGAAGTAGAGAGCTGGCAGTAGGCAGCCTGGTATGCTCAGTCATGGTGACCACCTGGGTCCACCTAGTGAGTGGAAGTGGAGGAATGTAGCAATGAAGAGAAATGCTAAATCTAGAACATTCCCCTGATACCTCTTGACTCAGCACATACGTGCTAAGGACCAAAGGTGAGTGGTCTCTGTATAGAGAGTTGTGAGGATTACTGATGTGTTGACTTAGCCCATGTGAGTGGCTAATGCTCAGAATGAAGGGACCAGCCAGTCTGAAAAGCAGGAAGATGTAGAAATCCCTGAGTTTGCGACTAATGCCTATGACTAGGGATGAGCTGACCAGACGTTGCACTGTGAGCTAGAATAAACTGCTGCGGTCTGATGGTCTCCTCTGCTTATGGAGGCAGATGCTCAAACTGAAACCAAAGATACTTTAGAGAGGAACATGCTATTCTCCTCCAAGTACTAGCTGGATGCGAACGGACAAACAAGAAATTAAGTGAAATGAGAAGATAAAGTCACAAAGGAGCTGACTTGCATGCTTCCATGTGTAGTTACGATGACTGTGAGGGGAAGTTAATCCTTCAAGTTTGAAGACCAATGACCAGAGAAGGGGGGGTGGGTTGTGGTGTAATAGAACCTTTGGCGTGGAAACATGAGAACCATCCTGCCCCAATTTACTTGCTCTTTAAATAAACTCCTTGCTTCGTGACAAGTTTGGTCTCCCACTCTGCCATCCTTACCAGCACCTCTCTGGCCAGCGGTCCTACAACAATTCTGTCTCCCTCCAGGTTGCCAGCTTTTGTTCACTGGGATAAAAAGAGGTGGTTTCATTACTGTTGTTTTCATTCTTGTATCTTAATCACTTTCACAGTTGCTTTTATTTTTTGTTCTCTTTTGTAAAAATGAAATCTTAATTAAGTTCTGCAACATGTTTGCATAACGTTTATAGACAAATGTTCTCTAAAGTCACCAGTGGATTAACAAAAGAAGCACCAACCTCAGTAAGGAAGGAGAAGACTCAGAAATCAATTTAATGGTGCAACCACTATCGAAGGCAGTATGGCGCTTTCTCAAAAAATTGGAAATAGAAATACCATTTAACCCAGCAATTCCACTACTGGGAATATACCCTAAATAAACCGTAACTTCCACCCAAGCAGATATATGCACACCCATTTTTTAAAAATTAATTTTAATGAACATTTATAGAGATTTTGGATTTCCATTCATTCATTGTTGCACTTTTCTCCCTGCCCACCCCTCCCCCAACTTCCCCTTCTCTTTGAAAAGTAAAAGTCTTTCATTTCAAACAACTTAGGTTGTTTCTAACTCTTTGCTATTGTGAACAAAGCCACAATAAAAGTTGCAAATAGAAATATCATTTGATCCAGCAATTCCACTACTGGGAATATACCTTAAAGAAACCATAACTGTCACCCAAGCAGATATATGCACACCCATTTTTATTGCTGCATTGTTCACAATAGCAAAGAGAAGGAAACAACCCTTATGCCCATCAACAAACGAATGGGTAGAGAAGCTGTGGTAGATTCACATAATGGAATATTATCCTGCATTGAAAAACAAGGAACTCATGAAATGCTATACAAAATGGACATTATGTTGAGTGAAATATCACAAAAAAACAAATACTGCATAGTGCCACTATTGTAAACCAGGACTGACATTGGAATTGGGGGGAAACTAAGAAGGCATAAATAATGTATACTGCATTGAAACAGATGACGGAAAGAACTGTTTAGGAGGAATATATGATTAGGTATTATTGTCATGACCAGAGTCCAGTATGAAAGCAGCATAGTGGAGTGGACTGCAGGGGGTGTGTGGGGGGAGGGAGGATTATATAACAATGAAAGAACTTTTTTTTTTTTACTTTTCAAAGAGAAAAACTAACTGAGGGGCAAGGCTGAAAGTGTACAACAATGAATGAATGGAAATCTAAAATCTAAATTTTCATGAAAATTAATAATAATAAATTTTTAAAAACCAATTTAAGAAGACAGATGCTAATGTGTTATTAGGATGCAAGGCTGGAAGGAACAGAAAGGAGCTATGGTGGGTAAGGAGTTACACTGCCAATCCAAAGGAATGGTTCAAAGCCACCAGATGCTCCACAGGAGAAAGATGTTCAGTCTGCTCTTGTGTGAGTTATTGCTTCTGAACACCTGCTGGAGGGTCAGCTATGAGTTGGTTCCAACTAGACAATTCATAGCAATGCCAACAAGACTGGAAGGCAGCTGGAGGCTCAGGAATAGTCTTAGCTCTCTAAAGAGAGCAAGGAAGCTAGGGAAGAAACAAGGGGCTACAGATGCGGTAGGAGAGTAAGGAGGCCAGGGAGGAGAGCCTGGGGATGAAGACAAAATATAGGAAGGCCTCTCAGTTAGCAGGCAACTTGGAGCACTCAAAAAGCTGAAAGTCCAATAAATGGAAGAAAGTGGGTTTCCAGTCAGAAAAGGTTAACTAATGATCAAAAGATTCACAGGACTGTACAGGTGAACTAGTCCATGACATCATGGGAGGAGAAGGATCCCAGGTCTGGGGTCTTACAGGCTCTTTGACAGAAGTGGACTCAAGGTATGCAAACTGTGAATACAACTCAGCTGCTAACCTAAAGTTACCAACCTGAGTTCACCTGAGAAAGTCCTGGGGCTCTGCTGAAAAGTCAGGCACTGAAATGTTTGGAGCACAGTTCTACTCACATAGGGTCACCATAGCAAGGTATGTATGTATGTATGTATGTATGTATGTATGTATGTATGTATGTATGTATATATGTATGTATGCATGTATGTATGGAGATGGATGGATGGATGGATGGATGGATGGATGGATGGATGGATGAATGGATTTATTACAGACTAAAGTTTGGGCTCTGTCCCACTAGCCACTGCCACTAAGTGGACTCTGACTCACTCCAAGCCTGGAGGACAGAACAGAATTATCACTCAGGGTTTCTAAAGCTGTAATTATTTCCACAGGCAGACTGAGATATCTTTCTTTCACAGAGCAACTAGTTAGTTCAAACCACCAAACTTTTGGTTAACATTGAACACCTTTAGCCACTTCACCCACAGGGCTTCTTTTATATGCTTTAGATTATTTATCAGACCACCAACTACTTATGTGCAAGTTCAAGCTGAAGTTGAGGAAATTTAAATCAAGTCCACGGGAACCAAAATTTCACCTTAAGTCTGTCCCACTTGAATTTCAAAACCATCTCAGGAACAGGTTTGAGGCCTTGAGCACCAATGAGCATAGACCAAATGAGCTCTGGGAGTATATCAAGAATGCAAAAGATCATTAAAAAGGCTGAAGAAGAAGAAAAGACCAAGATGGATGTCAGATGAGACTCTGAGTATTGCATAAAGAGGGCCAAGAAGCCAAAGCTAAAGGAAGAAACCAAGAAATCAAAGAGCTGAACAGAAAATTTCAAAAGCCCGGGCTGACAAAGCAAAACCCTATCATGAAATGTGCAGAGAGCTGGAGTCAGAAAATAAAAGGGCTAAACTCGCTCAGCATTTTTTAAGCTGAAGGAGTTGAAAACCAAATTCAAGCCATGGATGGCAATACTTAGGGATAGCTAGGGTAGAATGTTAAGTGATCCAGGAAATATCAAAAGAAGATGGAAGGAGTACACAGAGTTACTGTATCAGAAGGAATTGACTAACACGGAGAAATTTCATGAAATAACATATGAGCAAGAGCCTATGGTGATGAAGGAGGAAGTTCAAGTTGCTCTGAAGGAATTGGCAAAAAACAAGGCTCCAGGAGTTGACAGAATACCAATTGATTTATTTCAACAAATAGACGCTGCCCTGGATGTGCTCACTAAATTGTGCTAAGAAATCTGGAGGACAGCCAGCTGGCCAAGTGACTGGAAAAGATCGATATTTGTTCCCATTCTAAAGAAAGGTGACCCAACGGAGTGTGGAAATTATTGAACAATATCACTGATATCACATGCAAGCAAGATTCTGCTGAAACAAAAAATGTTTGGAACAATATGTCAAAAGAGAACTGCCAGATGTGCAGGCTGGATTTAGAAGAGGTCATGGTGCTAGGGATATTATAGCTAATGTTAGATGGATCTTGGCAGAAAACAGAGAATACCAGAAGAATGTCTATCTGTGCTTCATTGACTATGCAAAGGCTTTTTACTGTGTGGATCACAAGCTATGGCTGACTCTGAGAAGAATGGGAATCCCAGAACATTTGATTGTGCTAATGCAAAAACCTATACTTGGACCAAGAGGCAGTCATCAGAACAGAGCAGGGAGACACTACATGGTTCAAAATCAAGAAGGGGGTCCATCAGGGATGTATTTTGTCTCCATGCCTTTTCAATCTGTATGCAGAACAGATAATCCGAGATGCTGGGTTGTACGAGGAGGAATGTGGCATCAGGATTGGTGGAAGAGTGATCAACAACCTGCGTTATGCGGATGACACAACCCTGCTTGCTGAAACTGAGGAGGACCTGAAGTGCTTGCTGCAGAAGGTCAAGGACTGCAACCTTCAATATGAATTGAAGCTCAACATCAAGAAAACAAAGATTCTCACCACTAGGCCAATTGGCAGCATCAGTATGGATGGTGAAGAGATTGAGATAGTTAACAGTTCTAGTTTACTTGGTTCCACAGTCAACACTCTTGGTAACAGCAGCCAGGAAATCAGGAGATGAATTACATTGGGAAACTCAGCGGTGAGGGACCCTCACAAGAGTACTGAAGAGCAACGACATCAGGCTGAAAACTAAGGTGCACCTGATCCAGGCTATAGTTTCTGCAATTACGTGCTATGCATCGGAGAGTTGGACAGTGAATAGGGATGATAGAAAGAGAACTGATGTCCTTGAGCTGTGGTGCTGAAGAACAGTGTTGAATATGAACTGCTAGGAGAACAAACAGGTTTGTCCTGGAGAGGGGGAAGCTGGAGTGTTGCTTGGAGTCAAGGATTCTGAAGCTTCATCTGACATACTTTGGGCATGTTGCAAGGAGGGACTGACTGGTCCTTGGAGAGGGACATCATGTTTGGGGGAGTGGAGGGATGGCGCAGGAGAGGAAGACCCTCAATGGGATGTATTGATTCTGTGTGTGGAGTGGTGGGAATGAGTGTGTTTGAGACGGTGAGGTTGGCACAGGATAGAACGGCATTTAGGGTTCTTTACATAGGGTCGCTATGAGTCGCAAGCAACTCGATGGCACATAACAACAACAACAAATGAAATTGTTTATTAGCCCTTGTATTTAAAAGTCAGTTGGGCCCAAGGGTCTAGTGTTATTTTACTTTAGAGTAACATGCTTCTAAATTGTACAGCACTCCTCTGTCAATTTGCTGCACTGAGGTAATATGTGTTTGATGTGATGCTGAAACTTGTGCCATTGGGGGTCAAATGTCATAATGGCTGCCCATCATGGACGGTGTCTGGTGGAGCTCCCAGTTTAAGACAGGTTTGGAAGCAGGAGTGGCATCCACTTCCTAAACCATATGCCCCTGAAAAATCTATGAACTTGGAGAAATGATGGTAATTATAGAAAAGCTTCAGGCCTTTTGTTCATAGAGTTACTATGAGTTATGCCAAACTCTATGGCAATAAACAACAACAACAACGAGATTATTACCAATATGACTTTCATTACACCGATGGGAAAACTGAGACCCAGGCAGGTCCCTTGGCTCAACTATAGAAATCAAACCCATAGTCCTTGAGTCATGTCAACCTTCCATAGAGGAGAGAGACTACATCACCTTTGTCCGGTGGAGCATCTGGTAAATTTGAACTGATGTTTTCGGTAGCAGCCCAACATGTAACACACTATGTCACAGGGGCACCCTAGGTAGCATAGCATGGAGATGAGATGATAACCGAGGCACTGTCATTTTTAGAGTCTGTGAGTCTACCACAATACTTCTGTGTGATTTCTTGATCTTTCAATGAAATACACCCACCCACTGAATGGGTGCTCAGGAAGTATGCTCTCAACTCATTGCCATAAAGCTGGACTAACTCAAAGCTCATCCTCCAGTGGGTTCCTAAGGCTGGAAATTGCACAGGAGATGTCCCATCTTTCACCCACAGAGACACTGGTGAGTTCAAATAGCCAATGGGGTACAGCCTTTGCAATAACTACACAGACTATACCATCTTAAATGAAAACTAGATAAAATATGGGATTTTTCAAATTATTTTCTAGAATAAGAAAGGTGAAAGTAAGTTATATTCAAGTTACTGTCAGCTGAATTTGGTTAATAGGAATGTGTGAATATGATTATGCGTATGCGTGTGTGTGTGTGTGTGTGTGTGTGTGCACGCGCGCATTAGAGAGAGAGAGAGAGAGAATTTTGCCTCTTGATTTCCCCCCAAAGCTATTTTCCATTTTCCTGATTTCACTACAATTTGAGAGAAATGGTTCATTCTGATGCCATCTCGTAATGGTTTAAATTCCTACTGAGAAATAACAGATCTCCTTTTAAAAGGCCAGTTATTTATTCTACCTAAATGTAGTTGCTTTTTGGTCAAAAGGATTCCTTTTAATTGGCAAAAGCAAAATGAATGAGGGAAAGAATAAGGGGGTAAGAAGGCTGACTAAATAATTCAAAGAAAACAATTCTATTTAACTTTTACATAATCTAGGTCTTTATCATCTAAATTAATAGTCTAATCCAGATATAATTCAACTCTTTTTTAATGGGCATTCAGCTTCTGTTAGCCTAGCCAAGAAAAAAAAAAATACTTTGAAGTATTAACTATGGAGATACTTTCATGCATGACACAAAGCAGAGGCAATGATTTATTTAAAATGTATTCAGAACAGTAATTTAGATTTCAATATAAAAGCTCAAACTCACTGTCGTTGCCTAGGAAGTGACCCATAGCTGACCCTCCAGTAATTTTCATAAGTTGTAAATCAGACAGGAGGAGACTGATCATCTTTTTCCTGAGGAGCAACTGGTGGATTTGAAATGCTTGCCTTCAGGTAGGCAGTGAAATTCCTTGCTCATTAGACTATTTCCTATCCAGCATTCATTTTAAATGTCTAACGTCTCCCTCCTTGCATACCCCATTACATTAACATCAGCGTACCAAAAAGATATATCTTCTATTAAGGTGCACAGCTTAATGCATTTTAAACCCTGGCTGTGTATTAGAAAAACCCTCTGTTCCTGCTGGCTCAAACAGTTAACACACTCAGCTGCTCCCTGAAAGGTTGGAGGTTCATGTTGACACTGAGAAGCCCTGGAAAAAAGGCCTAGAGACTTTAAAAAAAAATCATCCACTGCAAATCTTGTATAGTTCTACACATACAAAGAGTCACTAGGAGTTGATGTTTACTCTATGGTTTAAAAAAGACCCCCCAAAAACAACAAACTGATGGATTTTCTTTCCTGAGACTCATCCTCTTCCTTCCCACATAAGCCTGTCTGCTTCAGTTCTTTTACAAAGATTCATCCAGACTTGAATACAGAAAACCTTTTCTATCCCCAACCCCACATCTTTAATCAGCTGTCTCATTCTTATTAGTTCTATGTCTTCACTCTTCCAAGTATCTATGTCCTTCTTTTTTTTCTATTGCCCAAGCCTCATCTAGAAATAATTTTTCAGCTCCATAGCTATTGTTGTTGTTGTATGTCATCAGGTCAGAACCAACCAATAGCTGACCCTCCAGTGGGTTTTTTAATCTCATGGGACAGGACACCCATCCTTCTCCCATAAAGCAGCTGGTAGATTCGAGCCTCCTGGCTTTGGGACTACAGGGAAGCTTTTACAACTTCAGCTATATCTCGAAATTTTTCTCTCTTCTTAGCGTTCAATGTGGGCTGGCCAAAGATCCCTAGGACAGATTCCAGTTTCCAAAAACGGTCCAATCAGCATTTGTCACCTTCATGTGATCATCTACAGAGTGATATTGATACTTCTCTTATGAAGATAGAGAGTCTAGTTCCCCTTTCCCTGAATCTGGACACATTTGACTGGTTTGTGTCCAATCGAATGCACAGAAGTAATAATATGTATTCAACATCAGAAACAGGCCTGAAAAAAAGACAACTCAGCTTCCACCTTATCCATTGAAGCTTTTATGCTTGGAGCTCTCAGTCATCAGGTAAAAATTCTGACTACTATAAGGCCCAGGAGCTCTGGTGGCCCACTGGGTAAGAAGTTATACCAACAACCCAAAGGCACATGGTTCAAATCCACCAGATGCTCTGCTGAAGACAGACAAGTAATCTCCTCCCTTCTGAAAATGCACTGTAGGCTCAGCTATAAGTCAGTTCTGACTCAACAGCAATGAGCTAAGTTTGAATAAGGCTGATGATGAAACAGACTCTCCATTTACATTTAATCTGAATGCTGTAATTCAATATTACATCTTAGTGGTCACAATCTCATTACATTTTTAAAAATATACTTAGAAATACTGCTCTTTCTCAGTTCCATGCTGTTCTTTTCTTTCTTCGATGTAACAATTTTATTAAACTCGGGTTTAAAAAAAAACACAGAGTTTTTGTAACCTGTGTTTTAGTCACTGTAAGAGGCACTTTTTAATCCTCTCACAGGTTTCTGAAGTACATCACACACATCCAAACTGAGACAGAATTCTTTGGAGTCTATGTTCAATGGTGGGAATGCATATTCTCATTCTCTCTCTCTCTCCCCCCATCCCCCTCCCTTTCCTCCCCCCTTCTCTCTCTCTCTCTCTCTCACACACACACACACACACACACACACACACACAAACTGAGCATTTCTGTAACAGCAGGCCAGTCAGGAGGGACCGTTCCTTGAAAAAGGACATCATGCTCAGAAGGGTGTAAGGACAGTACAGGAGAGAGAGGCCCTGGATGTGATGATTGATACAGTAACTGGGACAATGGGGGTAGGTGTGTTGGACAGACTCAGTGAGACTGGCTCAGGATGGGGCAGGGTTCAGAGCTGTTGTACATAGATAGGGTCGCTATGAGTCAACAGCACATTACAATAACATAGATGTGCACTTATGAACACTACAAAGCAAGTGATCACCATTTACTGTATTACCCTTTAACAACAAATAGTGAGAGACAGGGCACTATAGTGGCTTAGTCATAAGGAGTTGCACTGCCAACCTAAAAAGCACACAGTTCAAATCCACCAGTTGCTCTGTGGGGGAATGATAGGTATTCTCCTCCAGTGCTATTAACTGCTTCTGAAAACCTGCTGGTGGGCAGCTCTGATTTGATGGCACACAACAAGTGAGAGGTGCTGATAAACCTCACAGCCTGCTTTCAATGGATGGGAAGTAACATGCATATTGAAACAGAACTTAAGTAGGTAATGGCTTCTAAAGCAAATGCCAGCTCAGCTGTCTGTAAGACATGAGTTTCATCTCCAAACCTGTCTTTAAGCAAGCTGTGTGCTCTGGACAAAGTTCCTAGGCTTCTCTGAGCCTCTTTCTCCTCTGCAGTAAGGTCCCTGAAGGAATGCAATGAGATGGCTGCACAGCCATCTGGAGAGGGAGTTCCTGAAGATACTTCATCAAGGGCTACAATTAATAACTGATTGGATGAGGGGGCATTCATCATCACCCACAGTTTCTCTCAGGAGGGGTTAATTTCTAGATGTCAACATTTAAAAAAATCACATTCCAATGTCTTTTTCCCACAGGAGCCCGCGTGTGTTGGAAGGGAAGTAGAATGCACTAGCAAAGTGGTTCGTCAGACTGGAATAATTTCTAAATAACCTCCACAAAGAGCTGCAAATTTAATCAATCAGAATGAAAATGTGTTGAGAGGAATGGAAGATGGGCTTCCTCTCTGCCCTACTCCCAGGGGAGACTCCCACCTCACCCCTGCGGCCAAAGGACAAAGACCAAGTAACTAGTATTCAGAACACCAGGCTGGATAAAATGCTCACCTAGAAACTGAATTCAAGTGCTTGAGGGGTACAGTCAGAGGGAAACCCTGAGCTACAGACTCAGTAAATGTCTTTGCTTCCTTCCAGCAAAGCTGACCGACAGCACCATCCAAGGCTGGAAAGGGGGAGCCCTGAGCACTGCTGCTGCCTGGGTCATCTCTTTTCCACGCTCTCCCACCCTCAAGTTGATGTATCCTCGTTCAAAGTTCCAGCAAGCTTCTCAGAGCCAAATGTTGATGTCCTTACATTGTAACTCGCTTCCACAAACACCAGTGTAACAGTATTGCCGAGGAGGAAACCATGAATCACAAACCATACCCTCCTCTCCTCCTTTCTTTTGTGCTCAGGTGAATCAAGACCAATTTTGATACCATTTTATCCTTACTTATATTTTCCTCTATTCCTGTGTTCTCCGTGGATCTCTTTTGTAGCAGGCATATTTATAGAGGGGACTGATCAAAGACTCTATCTTTGTTGCTACGGTAAAAATCAGAATGCTTCCTTTCACCTCTTAGAAGTGTCAAATTGACTGTACAGACAGAAAAATGCTGCAATATTTTTGGAGGAGCCAGACAATCTGGTGAGATAAAACCATCTCAGAAGTTTCCATGAAAGAAAAGGGCTTGGCCGTGCCTTTCAAGAAAGCAGAGAAAACTTTGCAGACTCCAAAGCAAGATATATAGAAAATGTGCCCAGAATGATAAGCAGATTGCTAGAGCAAATTCTGTGTAGATAATTGAGGACAGAACTTACTAGTTCGGGACCTAATTTAGAACATTTTTGTTCTAATAAAGAGTCTAGTCTTTCAGGTGAGTCCCATGAAGTCTGGCAACACCTCTGGCTTGTCCAGGAAAGTCCTTATTTTGCCTATTGTCCTAACAGTCTCAGAAATTTACAATCTCAGAAAACCCACTAGGAGATCAGCTTTAAGTCTAGTCAGATTCAATGGCAATGAGTATGAATTATTTTGAGAGTGTAAAGAATGGATAAAGAGAGGGAAGGCAGACATGGAGGGGCTGGGACCGTACCAGATGGGGTATCCAGAGCTCAGGATTAGAGGGGCAGATGCTAGGCTGCTTGACTCTGTAACAGGTAATCCAAAGCACAGTAATATACTTCGTTTCTCTGGGGCACCATCCACCATTTGTAAAGACAAGACAGTGGACTGGATACGAGACAGAGTTTTTGTTCTGCTATATATGTGGCTGCTAGAGTCTTAGCTACAGATGGTGCTATAGGTGGATGCACCTATCAACAATGAGATTGTAGGGCCTTGATGGCATGGTAGTTAAACATTTGACTGCTAATTGAAAAGCTGATGGTTCAAATCCACCAGTGGATTTATGGGGGAAAGACGTGGCAATCTGCTTTCGTAAAGATTATGGCCTTTGAAACACAACAGCACAGTTCTACCCTGTCTTCGAAGGAAGTGATGAGCCAGAAGTGGCTTGACTCAAGGGCAACTGGTTAAGGGATTACCATACTTGTAGGCAAAAAATATGCACCTTATATATGTTTCCCTTTTTTACTATTATTAATTTTAATGAAAATTTACAGACTTTGGATTTCCATTCATTCATTGTTGCACTTTTCTCCCTGCCCTTCATCCCCACTACACTCTTCTCTTTGAAAAGTAAAGGAAAAAAAATTCTTTCATTGTTTTACATGACTTATAAATTATTTTGCAACCCATATAATCCCCTTCAGACATTTTTTTTCCTTTGTTCAAGTGTATGCACCTTATTTAAGGGGGTGTGTTATTTGTGGGAGAAATAGAAGGTATGTTTTGTTGTTATGTGCTTTCAAGTAGAAACTGAGTCATAGCAGACCTTCCAGGGGCTTTTCACATAGGAAGAGAATGTGCATCATTTCCCCTCTGAGCAGCGAGTGGATTAGAACCAGGTACCTTTGGATTGGTGACACAATTCCTTACCCATAGGCCACCAGATGTCCCCAAAATAAGGTGCAGCTACAATAAGTTCAAGGAAATGTGGAGGAATGAAATGAAAAGACAGATGAAAGGACGGTGCAGGAGAGGAAGCAGTCACACTGGTGAGGCCTGAGTGACAAGGCAAGCAGTGCTGTTACCACTGCCTGTAAAAGGAGTGGAGACTATCGAGCTGAGCTGAAGCCCAGTCCATGAGCTCAGCTCTCTAAAGACTGTTGTTGAGATGACAGCAGCCCACTGAAGTGGAGATATATATATATACACAGATATAAATATAAACCCTCACAGACAGACACACAGGCCAAATGGAAACTAGAGCTGGTGGGTTTAACCACACTTAGCATTTGCTGGCAGACACCCTCAGTGATGGTTGGTGGGCACTCATGGGGCTCGTGTGTGGTCCCAGCATAGATGTAAAACAGCAAGTGAGTAAACAAAGCTGGGGGTCTGAATTCTAAGCCAGACAGCCTGGGAAAGTAGGGTAGGTTTTGAATAGTGAACAGACAGTTCCAGCCTTCATTGCCAAAGGCTTTAAAGGGAATCTCCTGGCCTGACCCAGGATGTACTTAAGAAAAATGCATGTCCACCTAGATGTCTTGGACTACAAGAAAGCACCATGTCTATTCCACTCCCCAGTATCAATGAGATTTGCAGCGAGAACTCCTCATTATCAGTGGTTCTTCAGTCATTCCTGAGTCCTGTGGATAGACTGGGGTCAAGGAGTGCGTGGGTGTCAGTTCCACTTGAGGTATAGCTCTCTGGGTAACCGAACTCCCTGCTCTGGGTTTCCAAGGTTAGGCCTCAAACAATCAGCAAAGAGCACCCTTGCTTGCTACTGCTGAGCCAAAATGAGCTTGAATTTTAATCCTTGAGCAAATGATCTAAGAGCCTTTGACAGAAGACACTAGAGAAAGAAAAGAAGATGAGAACTTCCTCAATTCTACCCCTTTTCTGTGATGAGATCAGAAACAGATAATTAAATCACCTGGGGCATGCTGTATCCATAAATTCAAAACCACAAGGTGCAAGTTAAAAATCAAGTAATTGTGTTCAAGGAATGAGAAATGGCTTTTTCCTCCCCTTTGAATGTTCACGTTTTAAAAGAACTCTCTCAACTGACAAAGAAACACTAAGACCACGTGGGAATGAGTCATTAAATGCCAGATTTATTAGTGATAAAGTTTCCCCGTGTTGTCATGTGATTCTGAAACCGGGTGAGGCCTTGAAGGCTGGGGTGTGTTTTACTCACTCACCCACCACAGGGCCATCACACATTTAAATCAGGAGATCTGGTGGTAGCATCCTCTCATCTGGAACTGATGATAACACAGTGGTTAGAGCTCGCTGTAACGGCACATCAAGATATTCACACGATTTGAAGAAGAAACACAATGTGGGGGGGGGGCGGAGCATATCTGTTACCAAGGCAGACTGCTCTATCTGAGAAATAGCCACAGTAAGGAATGCAGATATCGAGGGAAAGGTAAATGGAATTAAGTTACATCTGGAAGAGAGTTCCAGTAAGAGGCTAGGCAACCTCTGATTGCATGTAATGCCATTAAACTGGATCTGTTTCTAGAAAATGGGTTTTCGCGTACCACAAGTAGCGTTTATAGATTCTGTACTTAGAGCAGCTAAACCTGAGTTAAAGACTGAGATTAATTTGGTCTACAAAGAAAGAAATTATGCCAGTAAATCAGTCAGGTCCCCACTGTGCCTCCCACAAAAGAATACATTAAAAGGTGAGTGTGGGAAGTGAGGCCAGAGTCATTGCTTGGTCTGTCTACTTGTTAGACCGATAAAAATATCTTTTCTGAACTTATTCAGTTTGTCACCACAGTGGTCTACAAAATTACTTCCAATTAATCTCTCAGTTGTCCCACTGCCTGTATCACATAGTCTATAAAATACAAACTTAAACTGAAAAGAGAATAGAAGAAAGGAACAGAGCAGAGACAGGAGCAAAGGAAACTTTTGGGGCTACAGATAAGGAGTTTGGAGAAATCCTGAATGCAAGATTCCTCATACGGGTACAAAATTAGAATCAGTTTTAAAAACTAGTAGAATAAATGACTGTCACAATGATTCTAATTTCATAGAGCTATAACATTAATGCCATGTGCCAAGGAGTATATTATACATCTAGAAGTATGGACAATTAGGTTCTATTTCTATGACAAAACTTTATATGCTCCAAATTTAGCTTCCCCTTCAGAGTTAAAAATAAATGTTCAGCGTTTATTTGCAATGACACATTACCCTGTAAGTCTTCAAACACTGTACTGGGGAAAGAAAATGAAATTCCTGTTTACCTAAATATTACTAATATGTCTGGATCATTTTAGTTTATCCTATCTGAAATGCTACTCTAATGTTAGTCAAAATTACCTCAAAAATTGTGTGTAACATTTACTCAGTCCTCCACGTTCCAGGTGCTCCATATACAGTATGGTCTTGGTCTGTATGGCAACACCATGAAGCCTGATTGTTATCATTTTATGATAACTGGAGAAGTTCAGAAACGTGTTCGAGGGTGTACAGAAAGTGAGAAGATGCAATGGAGCCCCAAGTCCCTGACTCTGCTCCAGGTGGTGCAGGCCACCTTTCAGCACAAGTGACTACTGCAGTGTGAGAGCTGGTAACGTGTCTTTGACTCTTGGCACTCACGATTCAAAAACCTTACTACAGGGTTCCAGAGGCACAAGGTAAAAGACGTCCCTGTGAAAGCAACACAAAAGCATGATTATGTCTGAAAACCAGAAGACACTGACTTTTCAACCCCTCACCTTACACACCAGACTGTGTATAGACAGATCCAGAGGGTGCAGCAATAACTGGAGAGAGAGAGAAGCATCTATGAGATAAATCTGTATGTCAGGCAATAAATTCTGTCTAGTTGCAATTTTTTGGTACCTGTATTCTCAGATTTTTATCATTGTTATAATTAGCACAGTACTTGTTTGTCAGTTTTCTGTTCTGAGATAACTTATGGGTGCTGTTATGTTAAAGACTGTATCACCAAATGTCAGAGGGGTCACCCATGGTGGACAGGTTTTAGTAGAGCTCCCAGGTTAAGAGAGAGTAGGAGCAGGATTGGCCATCTACTTCTTAAATAGCAGGCCTCTGAATTCCCTATGAACAACAGAGGAACACGGATAGTTATAGTATTAGAGGTGGAGCCCTGATTGGAAGTCAATTAAAATTAGGAGAAAAATCCTTAGCGGGGTAGAATGACAGTAACTGCAGCAAGGGGCTCAAGGGTTCAGATCTGCTGTTCACAGGGTCACTATGAGTTGTACTCAACTCAATGGTACCTACCAACACTTGCAATTAATTTTCTGGAAAGAATTATTTCTTTCTATTTTGAATGGGATTTGACTGAAAGTTTACAAAACAGTCATTGCCCAAGAACCCCACTCCCACTAAGCATCATATCCTGTGACCTCTTCCTGCTGTGATGCTAGGGTACCTCAGGCCTGGCTGGTCTAGTCTGCTGTGAACTCACTTTAGAGAAGAATGTTCAATTAAATAGCAACCCCATGCAAAATCC
This sequence comes from Elephantulus edwardii, assembly GCF_000299155.1. Lineage (NCBI taxonomy): Eukaryota > Metazoa > Chordata > Mammalia > Macroscelidea > Macroscelididae > Elephantulus > Elephantulus edwardii. The sequence continues at coordinate 5,818,267 of NW_006399932.1, read as the reverse complement.
CCTGCACTATGGAGATATAACAGATGTTTGTGGATTCATTTTAATATTTCCATTCAACTCTGTCATCCTGGACCATAATTAATATATAAGGGGCATATGCTAAATGCCAAAGAGGTTTTAGGCAAGTAAAAAAGGGAAGAGGCTCCATATTACCTGTGGTACCCCATCTCTAACAATGGACAGAAACAAGCAGGAAGCAGCTCAAGGACTTAAAGAGTCAGATTCAGCTTGTCTAATGTAAAACACTTAATTAGCTTTTAAGAACTTGTGGAGACCCTGGGTTGTGTCGATAGTTAATGCACTTGGAAGCTAGCCAGAAGGTTAAAAGTTTGAACCCACAACGAGGCTCTTTGGAAGAAGGGGCTGGCAATCACTTTCTGATATGCCACAGCCTTGAAAAGCCTCTTTTAGAGTACAGTCTATTCTAACAAATACCAGGTCACTATGAGTAAGAGTGGCTCCATGGGAACTGAGGGGGGAGGAATAGGACTTCAGTAGTCTTTAATGATTTATTTATGCTATAATTCACTGCAAATCTCATGCCTCCTGCAAGTCCTGATTCGGAATAGCCCTCCAGCATTGCCCTGTTCCTTGAGACTGGCACTCCAGGCACACATGAAGCATTGCTAGGTCCATCTCCTATCTCTAACATTTTAGACTAAGAAAGAATTTTAACTCCCATAAAACGATCAAAGAAGAACCTTTTGATCATTTAAGGATTAGGAAGAAAGCACTTCTAATGTAATAACTCTTCTATCTAATTTGAGCAATGGATATATAATTTCATTTGCAATGCAGATAAAGGATATTTTAAAATGGACATTATCAATACAGGTGTTGCTATAAAAGCTATAAACAGCAGATATCTAATATCTTTCTCTCATAATGGAAATCTGAACTAATTGGCTATCTAGTGGTGAACAAAGCAAATGTACGAGAGGAAATAGCTGCTGATGAATGGTAAAACCACAAACCTTAGAGTAAATGTAAGGAAATGTGATGGTAAGGGATTAGAAATACAGATGACATTCAGAATCTTTACACTTTCTTCACAAGACAGTTTGGAAAAGGGGGGGGGAGATCTATTTTCTACTTCGTTTTACAAGAAATTGGACTATAGGTTCACATTCACATTTCTAAATTTTAAAAAGGTTAATTTTAAGCACTCACCAAAAATAAGAGTTAATTCCAACTCATGACTAGTTCTCCAGTGTCAGAATAGAACTGTGCTCCATAGAGTTTTCAATGGCTGAATTTTTGCAAGTAGATCATTACTCCTTTGTTAGAGGTGGGCTTGAACTACCAACCTTTAAGTTAGCAGTGGAGTGCTTAACTGCTTGCACTATTCAAGGACTCCTTATAGGCACTTATTCCAGTATTATTCTGAGCATATCTTCCTTCTTTTTCCTTACAGATGCAAGGAATGTATTATCTATGTTATTTCCTATCATATACTACGCATCTGGGAGCTGGACAATGATTAAGGATGACAGAAAATGAACTGATGCTTTTTAGCTATGATGTTGGAGAAGAGTACTGAACATCCCACGGACTGCCAAAAGTATAAACAGATGTGCTTTGGAGAAAACGCAGCCAGAGTGCTCTTTGGGGACAAAGATGATAAACCTTTGGCTCATATACTCTGGGCATGTTGACAGGAGAGGCTATTCCTTGGAAAGGGACATCATGTTTGGAAAGGTGGAGGGTGGGAGAAAGAGAGGAAAACTCTCACGGAGAGGGACTGACACAGCAACCACTGAAATGGCCTTGAGAATGTCAGAGACGGTGAGGATGGCAGAAGACAGGGCAGGGTTCAGATCTCCTGTTCATAGGGTAGCTATGAGTTGTACTTAGCTCAACAGCACCTAACAATGAGTGTATTATCTGTGTATTATTACTTCACTATTGTTGCTGTTGTTATGGACCACAGAGTTGGAACTGACCCATAGCTGATCTTCCAGTGGGTTTTCAGAGGCAGTTAATCACACAGGAGGAGAACACACATCTTTCCCCTATGGAGCAGCCGGTGGATTTGAACCACGCGCCTTTGGGATTGCTGTGCAGCTTCTTACCACTTGGTCACCAGAGCTCATTAAATTGCATAAAATCTCTTACACTGAGTGCTATTAAATAGAAGCTAATTTCCTAGAAGTTGAGAGATACAAATGGTTGCATAACCTGTACTTGTACAGAGATGAATCACTTGGCTACTAACCAACAGTCAGTGGTTCTAATCTTCTCAAAGATTTACATTTTTGGAAACCCATGGAGCAGTTCTACTCTGTCCAACAGAGTTACCCTGAGTTAAAATCAACTTGACGCAATAAATTTGAGGTAGACACTCGAAGAACTTATAATTAAGCAGGGAAAAGACAAATCTTGGAGCTTTTTTAAGGCCTATGAGACCAACATGTTATTGTTGTTGTGTACCGTCGAGTCAGAACTAATCCACAGCTGACCCTTCAAAGGGTTTTCAGAGGCAGTAAATCGCACAGGAGGAAATTACCCATCTTTCTCCTATGGTGCAACTGGTAGATTCAAACCATGAGCCTTCAGGATTGCAGCACAGATTCTTACCACTAGGCCACCAGACAGAGTAAGTCATTTCTGACAGCTGGAATAAGGAACTTGTCAAGAAGGAAGCAGCACCTGACCTGGATGCTGAAGAACAAACAGCACTGAAGGACAGATGAGGGCATATGCCAGGGGACAGGAATGACAGAGTTCCTGAACTGGGTTTATACACAGAGCCTCAGCGTTTCAAACATGAAGTGTCCAGTTTATTGGTGAGTATCCCTCAAGTTAGAACTGTATATTGAACAAGGTAATTTCTGCTGAAGGTTCAAGTTTGGGAACCATTCAGAAAAGAGATAGAGTGACTCATTCAGAGAACATCAAATAGCCCAATCTCACTTGTAGAGAACACAATAGACAATAAATAGCATGAGGGGTAAGGCCAACTACTTGAGACCTTGAAATGCCAGAACTAAGAGTTTGAGAACTGCCCAGCTTCTGGGGGAGGGAAATAAAGTGATCAGAACTGTATTTCAGGTAAAGACATCTGGCTGTGGCTCAAAAGTCAGCCCTGGCAGAGAGATGCTTCCACAGCTGTGGCATAACTAGGTTACTCTTTTATCTGTGGCATTTAAGAAAAGAATTTTAACTCTCTTATACTATAATCAAAGAAGAACCCTTTGGTCATTTAAGAACTAGGAAGAAAGCCTTTCTAATCCAATAAAGCTCCTATCTAATTTTAGTAATGGAGATGTAATTTCATTTTATTTAGGAATTAAATTTTCACTAGGTCATGGATCCTGAGAGTTGTAAATGGTTAACATTCCCTGATGTTAACCCAACAACTGGAGGGTCACTTCTACTCAGAGAAACCTTGAAGAAAATGAGCCACCGAGAAGTCAGGAGGAGAGTTTTACTCTAACCCTCATGGGCTTACCCTGAACCACGCCCAATGTGATGACAACTCAGGTTTTGGATCAACACAGGTGATCTGGGTGAGATGGATAGAATGGACAAAGGTCACCGCAGTGGAAATGAAAAGGAAGGAGCGTGTGCTGGAAACAGCTAGGGAGACCTGGATAATGGGCTGGAGGTAGACCAGAGATGCAGGTAGTCAGGTGAGCAGTCTAGACGACAATCTGACTATAAAGTCCAGTCTCCCAGGTGGCCAGCCCAGAGTCAGGTCTCTGACTACATATCAGATGCTGTTTCTTCCTCACGTCCCTGACAGCCACTAGAACCACATTCAGTTATAGGATTTTCTCTCCAGATCCCCTGGACTTCCTCTCACCACTCAGAGTACAGTCAGATCCAATGACTGTGTTCACTGGAATGGGCAGAGTCTACTTCCTAAGCCCTGACACCCTCTGACGCTATTCAAAGTTGCTGCTAGTGGCCTGGCTCAGCTCTGCTTGCACAGACTTGAAGGATTAGACCCTCTTGTTGTTGTTGTTTGGTACTATGAGTCAGAACCAGGTCATAGCTGACCCTCCAGCGGGTTTTCAGAGGCAGTAAATCAGACAGGAGGAGACTGCCCATCCTTCTCCCACAGAGAAGTTGATAGATTTGAACCATGTGCCTTTGGGATTGCAGTGTAGCTTCTTGCCTCTAGGCCACCAGAGCTAACTGGAAAAGAGAGCAGCCACGGAGTTCACACTCAATTTTACTCCGTCTATGGAAATAAGGTGTTTCTTTTTTAAATGGCCAGTGTTAGCATTGCCCACCTGAGCACTAAGTGCAACACAGGAATCTGGGTTTGCTGGATTTCTGTTTTATGAGTTGGGTTCCCCCGCCCCTCCAAATAATAACCTTTATTTGTCATTACAAAAAGTGAATTTTAAACAGATTCTTGAGCTGGAGGCTCATAGCCATCAGCTCATTCAACTTTAGCACCTGTCTCATCTCCAGCAGCCTTTGGAGAGCTACCACCTTCACCATGAAGCTCCATTGTTTGTAAATTGCAAAGTAAAGCTGCAGAAAGGGAAAGCTGACAGAGGAAACAATACAACCGCCTCCACTGTCCTGTGGAATGAAGCTGGCTGCAACACAATTAAGGTCAAGCTGGATGGGTAGAAAGTCAAGTTTTGTGATGTGACATCAGGAGCAATAAAGGGTTTTTTTTTTGTTTGTTTTGTTTTCTTTAACTCAGGGACTGATGATTTTATAAGGGGCAGAACATATTCCAGTCCCACGAGGCCATCACACACATACAGCATCAGGGGCACTAAGTGGTCTGTGTGCACAGCACCCCCTGCTCGGTATCTGTATTGTTCTGGCAAGTTAGCTCAGGAAGCAGGGTGTGCTGGCCCTGGACAGAGGTGAGGGGGAGTGTGTTCACAGGTCACAGAGGTCTTTTCTTCTCTGGAGGGAGCTGGGCAGAAGCTTTCACAAATGATGATGAGAAAAGGAAGGAGGCACCACCAGCATGTGTGTAACATTTGTCAAAGACAATAGGTAGAAGACGCCTGTCCTAGCATCTGTTTGACTGTTGCTAACATAAACACCAGCAAGTGAGATTTTTAAATTTTTTTAGATTATTTTATTTATTTCTTTTTCTTTTAAGTTTCATTTTATTAAATGTGACTGAAGCAGACACAGTGGTGATTTAAAGAATTTGGCCAAGATGGCTTAGACAGACTTCTGGCCTATCAAGATCTCCAACACAATAGCTGGGTACCAAATGACTATCTGAAGGAATGGTACAAATGAAATAACTTAAGTGGGTATTTTGGAACAATTTATAGAAAAGGTAAAAGAAACAAGAAATGCAGGTGGCCTGGTAGTGACCACAGAGTCACCTTGTGGCTGTGGGGAAGCCGGGCTAAAGCTTCGCTCAGCTCTCACCATCACTGTCTCCCAGGGTGTGCTTGTCAAAAAGGTACTTTGCCAGGCCTGAGTCCGGGGCACCCATCTTGCGCAAGTTGGTTATGTAGTTACCCAGCTGTTTGCTCATCCAGGTAATGTGTTTTAATGAAGTCACACAAATGAGGGTCGTTCTTGTCAGTGGCCAGTTTGTGCAGTTCCAGTAGGGACTGATTCACACTTTTTTCCCAAGTGTAGCGCATGCTCCATTGCATTCAGCCCACTCTCCCATTCATCCCAGTCTGGTTTCTTGATGTTCTGATGAAGAAAGATGCGGCCGCCTCGCTGGCTCTGCAGTTTCATCAGTTTCTCAGTTCCCTCTCCTTGTGGGATTGGTAGAGAACATATTTGGCAATATTCTTCAAAGCCGCATGATCATGGTAGACATAGGAGACATAGAGCTCCAGGTTGATCTGGTGGTTGATGGTGGCCTCCGAGTCCTGGTTGTAGTTCTGGTGCACCTGCGAAGGGGACGCGGTCTCAGTGGTGGTGGAGACACAGTGGCTGGTTGTGTAGCGCTGGAGTGGAAGCCAGGGCCTTGGGACATCTGGGAGTGCTGATGTGAGGAGTTGGTGGAAGATGGGCTGGAAATGACTGGCGGGGGAGACGCTGGCAAGAGCCGGGTTCCATTCAAACACTGTTGAAGCAGGAGACCACGGCGACTCTGTGAAGACTGTCCTGTTTATTTTTTTTTTCTTTTTGTGTGCCATCAAATCTGATCCAACAAGCCCAGGAGGAGATTGTCCCTCCTTCTCTAGTGGAAGATCTGGTGGATTTGAACTCTGATCCTTCAGGATTGTAGCGCAACTTCTTGCCACTAGACCACCAGAGCTCCCTTACACCAGCAGTATTTGAAACAGAAATTCCAAAATTAGTGGTCCTTCCTCTATTACAGACATGTACCCTCCAACTTCCCTGCTAATCTCTATTCTTGTGTATGCACTGGCCTTCTTCCTGGAGAGCACCTGCTGCCCCTACACCATCCTTCCTTACTTTGAGAAAACTTTATTCATTTTTAAAGTTCCAGCAAAGATGCCACCAATTCTCTGACACTAAGCCTAGCAGCATATTCCTTCCTCTGATGTGCACACATATATCTATCTGATCTATATGTGGCTGTGATGCACACTAAGGTCCTGTGAGCTGCTCTTTGGCTTTGTTGTTGTTGTTGCATACCGTCGAGTCAGAACCAACTCGTAGCTGACCTTCCAGCAGGTTTTCAGAGGCAGTAAATCTCACAGGAGGAGATTGCTCATCTTTGGCTATAGCTGTGCCTTATTTACCTTTGAATCTACAGCATCTGCAAAAAGTTGCTCTATGGTTCCTGTGGAAGATGTATTACCCCATGCATCAGACTGACTGCCTACTCATATGACTGAAGATCAATGCGTATAAACCATGTCAAGAAGGGCCTTACTTTGACCCTTCACTCCTGGAGATGGAGAGGAAAGGAGCTCTGATGCTCTCTAAGAGCTGTAGTTCAGTTCAGCTATTTGAAGCAAATAAATTTCTCTGAGATTCTGCTCCACCCAGTGTCCATCTCCCCAGCCCCCACAGTCTGTATGGGCTGGGACGAGGAAGGGAACAGCAGAACTCTGAGAGCCTTTTTGCTTCTGCCTGAGGCTAGAAGTCATCCTCCCCATGTAACAAAAATCCCAGAAGGTGATCTCACCATGGTGTGGCCACTGCCTCAGCCTAGAACGCTGAGCTCACCCTGGGAGAGTCTTCCACTCTGTGCTAAAATGATCTTGCCAGTGCCTGACCGACTCACAGGCTCAATGAGTGCTTGTGGGATGGAACGGAATTCTCCATTCTGTCAGAGCCTCTCTAACATCTCATTAGATGTTCTCACCTCACCCTTAGAACTTTCCATGGAAAAAAGAGATGAGGCTGGCATGAAGGTACTCATTTTACATCTTTGTAAGAGCCTCACATCATCAGGGGCTCAGCTAAAGCTGAAAGAGCTCAAAGATGCCTCAGGAATCAATAAAGCTTTCAGGAAGTAGATGTCACTTGGGATAGTTCCATAAACTGAAGTGTGTGGAGGAGAATATTCTAGGCATCCTGGACAGCAGGAGTAAAGGCATGGAGCTGAGAAAGCAAACAGCATGCTCAGGAGACAGCCAATCTCGGCTATAGCTCCCTGCTAAGGGAGGTAATGTGGAATTAGCACGGATTAGGAAGGTTGCCATATACACACAGCAGCAATGCGGCCTTGGCTCCACCTCTCGGTCAGTCAAACAGGAGACATTTCCCTTGCAGGGTTCTTATAAAAACTGTAAAAATCCAAACCTTTTGCCTTATAATAGAAGCTGACATATCTACTGTCACTTTCCAAGCATCAGTAGTAGAGCTGTGCTCCCTAGGACTTTTCTTAAAGACTGATGTTTCAAAAGTAGGTCACTCATCCTTCCTTCTGTGCTGTCGCTGGGCAGTCAAGAGCCAAATCTGTTAGTTTGGAGCCATTCCCATGAACTGCTTTATCCAGGGACTCCATGAAGAACCGCAGGATGTTGTAAAGGATCTGGTACAGAATATACACTACATGGAAGATGCTCTTACTACTCTATAAACTCCTTGAAGACAAAGGCTATTTCCGGTTCACTTGTCCCCACCGGAGCGGCTGCCATCCTGTCCCTGACTAATGTGCTATCATTGTTCTTTGGGTTTTATTTTCCCGCTTAAAGAACTGCGTGCCACATTTTCTCAAGCCAATTAGACACTGAGGAGAGTTCACAGACAGTGAATGGAGGGAACACAGATCTTGTCTGCCACAGATTTACAAACCAGTTGGATGCAACCTAACAAATACAGAGACAACCACTGTGGAGTAAGTTACAAAGGGTTAAAGGTTCCACAAGAGAAGTCTCTAAGGCTTAAAAATGGGTAACATTTTAATAAGCAGATGCGAAGAAAAGGCAAGAGGCATTACATGTAGGGAGATTAGCAAAGACAGGAATATACAAAACATGATCAAGAAACCATAAACAGGTGGCCTGGCCCAGGTGTGGAGGAAATGGAAGAGTACTGCCGATTGGGACTGAGTGAAATTCAGAGGCCAAGGCAAGGACCCAATACTTCTCTCACAGACCAGGCAAATGCCTGTGACATGAGAAAATGATAGATGGCCATGCCTCCCTAAGAGCCCAGGAAACTGAGGCCGAGGGAAGTTAACTTGCTCAAGGTGACACTGATTATTGTAGGCAGGGTGATGGGAAGGGAACACTGGTTTCTTGGCTATCAATCAGGAACTCTAACCTCATTCCAGGAAGATGAGAGAGAGAGAGAGAGAGAAAGTTGGAGTTAGGCACCTGTAAGAGTCACCTGCTTAGTGCATCCTCCACCTGAGCGATAATGCACCACCCTCCATGGCCTCAGACCTGTCACCAAAGAGGTGGCGAATTACAGCTACTTCTGCTCCGTATGTTACCTTCTTCCCTCGGCAGTTTCTCTTTTACCTCAAAGCTACAATCATGAAGGAGAGGAGAAAATCCCAGACAGGGAAATGAGAGTGCAAAGGCATGAGGAAGAAAACACGCCACTCTGGGTAGGAATCCACCGTACAACAGTAGAAATGGGGAAGGTGATGCGGGGGCCAGGGAGTGTGAGCATGGGGAAAGCAAATAATATATCAACCCACAGCCTAAAAATCAAGCACCATTCAATGTTTCCTCTCTAGTTCACAAACCACTAAATAAAAATGAAGGGGGGAAAAAAATCAGGAAGTCCCCTCCTTAGTGTTAACAATAGAACAATCCGGTGTGCCTTTAACACTGGGCAACCTCCTTTTAAAAGAGGCACTGAATGTTCAGATCCTGCCGAAGTCTGACTGGTAGTGTGACTGGGGTGCTCGGTGCACTTTTGACATCTAAAAATAAAATGTTGGTAGCAATGGACTTTAATTAGCTTCAGTCTTATTTAAATGATGCAATTCTAGATTGAAAGGATATTCTGGCAAGCAGCATCACAACAAATGTGGGAACTTTAGATTCTCTTCCCTCTGTAGCCTGGAGGCTTGGCAACATTTAGCCTTGTGTCTCTGTTCTAATTTGTTCAAGCCCAACAAGTGATAACACCTACTCGCATGCACGTACTTTGTAAGGCAATTCCTGGAGTGTGTTAGGATCTTTCAAACATGATCTGTGCAACATATGTAAAGGAAAATTATATGACTTACAAGCACCAAAGTTCCTACTTTATGATAAGTTATATATGGAAATTTAGATTTAACATTCAGTAAACAAGCAGTATTTCACTGTTTTATTCATTTCCCAAAAGAACGCCCTGGAGTCACTTTAAGAGAGTTCTTTTTATCTGAGCGCATATCTGAATGCTTCCATTTTGAAAACTGACTTGTGTACAACTTTTCAGATTATATCTGCCACCCAAAGTAAAACACACATTAGATAAATGGTGACAGTCCCAAACTAGGTGGACAATGCAGAACTGAGGCTTGTTCTATAGAAAAGAAGGAATATGCATTTTAAAAGGTTGCACTTTTTTAAAGAAAAAAACCTTTTTATACTGGTTTCTTTACAAAACTCATATATACTATTTTTTTACACAGGAACTTTCCCATTTCCTTCACCACCCACCCATCAAATTGTGTGATCCTATGATTAACACACCCAGTTCTCACCCCTCTCTCCTCCCCTCCTCACCTTGGATCCTCATACTCATAACTACAAAAATTGTCTTATACAGTATTTGTCCTTACAGGACTGAGTTAGTTTACTTGTACACCAATGTTCACTGCAGCATTAATCACCATCACAAGAACATGGAAACAGTCCAAATTTCCAACCAAAATGCAATGGATTGAGAAATTATGGTATATTCACACAATGGAATACTCTGCAGCATGCAGGAGCAATGATTTTGTAAATTACTACCTAACTTGGGAGGGACTGGAGAACATCATGCTAAGTGAACTAAAAGGCTGCACTTCTGTACTTGTTGTTCTTCCACTCAATTTTTAAAATGTGAGCCACATTTTCTGAGAAGTAATTTCCTCTCTGTACCACACATTTAAAAGCTAGCTAATTAACTGGATAAAATGGAATTTTAATATAACTAAACCAACCCACAGGAAACATATCTATTTTGAGTTTGTAATAAATATCTCTGTTATAAATATTTGTTATAAATGTTCATGTGTTAACTACATGGATATTTATTTTTTCTAGTGTGAGGAACATTTGAAGTTCATTTAAAGATAAATAAAAGTTGTTGTAATGTAAAAAGGCAAGAATTTCACCCTGAATCCCATGATTGCTTGATTTCCTCATGGAAATGCCTTGTGATTAACTTTTCTTTCTTAGAAGACAAATCAGTGCTACAGATTTTTTCAGTGTGTAATCACAGAATCCCTGTAGAATTTCAGCTTTAATATTTTTACTTTTCTAAATGGAAGATTTGGAAGCAGGAGTGGCATCTACTTCCTAAATAGCATGACTCTGGAAACTCCATGAACTCTGATAAATGTCAATAGTTGTAGAGGGTCTTCAGGCCTTTTGTTCATAGGGTTGCTATGAGTCGTGCTTGACTCGAAGGCAATCAACAACATATGGAAGATTGCTCTTAACTAACATACAATAAATGTCAGAGAGAAATTGCAATGCTTTCTGAATAGAATGAATACATACTTTATATAAAAGATCTACCCACCTGCACTCAGCCCTCTAGGATTCTATATAGTGAAATGTATGTGTGTGTCTACTGTTTCCAACGACCCACACTGTGGAGCGCTTTCAAAGATGCTGCCGTGGATTGCATTATTTATATAAATTTCACAGTGACATTCAAAGCAGGATAGTCATTTTCAAATGTGCAGCTTCATTGCCCTTTGAATTAAATCAAGGTCTCATATCATTTGCATTTATAATTGTTATTCTCAGCAATGCCAGAGAGGTGATCTTGCACAATGCACAAACCCAGGCTCTAGTTGCCAGGGGTTAGCTATCTGTCTGCCTTCCAAAACCTGTGGTGAGAAGGAAGAGGATATGCCAGACAGACTATAAAACAGTCAAGGTCATGAGCTTCAGAGACAGTCTCCTTGGTTGAAACTCACAAGCTGTATGACCTTGGGCAAGTCATTTAACTTACATAAGACCAATCATATCAGAAAGTGGGGATGAGAACTAAATGCATAATTTGATTGCATGCATCCATACAAAGACAATCCCTTGCACACAGTGAACACCAGGTGAAATGATGTCACGATGTGTAACTGTTTTTCATATCTGTGTAGCATAAGGTCAAGACATAACTGACAAAGACCACTTCAAACTTTTTATTTTTGGTTTCTTGAGATTAGCAGAATGTTGTTTTTAATTTGTCATAAATTTTGAGACAGAAAACAGGATTATTTTTTAAATTGTTGTTACTCTCAAATCAAGATTATGCTTGCCACAGCAGCCCTCTTGTGAAGGTGGGACAGAATTAGTCTCTTTCCTCCTCTTAGAAAAACCCCTGCCTGACTTATGTTCTCATACTTTACGCTCTGACCCCTTGCATATCCTTTCTTTCTCTCTAGAACACCCTTCCCTGATGCCCACTTGGCACATTCCTCTGTGTTTTTCAAAACTTCTCTCAGTGATCACCAACTCCTACAAACCCTTCTCTGATCCACATTTGACTCTGCTCTCTTGTTTAGTGGCATCTCTGCTTTGCTGTTCTTTTGCACGGCTATAATTTATTTCTTTTCATACTTGCCTCCTTGACTAGATTGTGAATCTCTCAGGGACAGACTGTGTTTTATCTTTTTTCCTGTACACAGTGAACATAATCAAATAGCTGGCACTGAGCAAGTGTACAGTATATAATTGTTGAAAAAATACACAGATCCTTCTACCTGCCTGCAGACTAATTTTCTCCCTCAGACTGTCATCCAGCTACTATTTTGCAATCTTTTTCAGCATCAGGCCTTAAGACAGAGGTGCTAATTTAATAGCATCTACCTGTCTTACCTAAGAGATGGGATCAATACTCATTCTGATTTTGAAGTGAGATACAATACCAGCAAAGGCGGCTACAAAACATTTTTCAGAAAGATCCCAGGAAGGTGTCCCATGACCTTTCTCAGAGAAACAAGGCATCAGGCTCAAGGCTGGGGAGCAATATCCCAAAGAAACCACCTTAAGGTGCGGTGATAAACCACCTTCAGGTGGGGTGATTTATGTCCTCAGGCTACATAGTGGGAAACCAAGGTGGACAATCCAAGAGATATTGTCCTGGGGCCAAACCCCAAACCCAGCCAGTCAGCTATTCCAGCAAGGTCAACAGTGGTCAAAAGCTGTCTGCCTGCGGCCTGGATTTGGCCCCAGATATATTTAATTCAGCACACAGTCTTGAAAAATGTTTGAGTTAGCTGCCAACATTAAAAAAAAAATAATAATGGGAGTGTGCTTGTTTTAAAAAACCAAAAACACTTGGCTAGATCTCGACTTGGGTTTTAGAAGAACTGGCAACAGTGTCACCCTCCTTTGTGGACACATTTGGCTGGAGCTGAACAGTGTTGCCCTCTTTAGGTGGGGCATCTGCTTTGCAGCTCACATTCCCCACCATATTGAGTTACTATAACCCCCAGGATACTAGCAAATAAGTCTGTTATCATCCAGTTAAATTCAGCAAGAATCCAAACAGGATGCAAGGGGATGGGAATTCCAAACAGAATTTTGAACACAATCCTAAATCATGGGACAAGAGCATTGTATAAGGTCTTTGCTATTGAGGCTAAAGTAGTGAAGGGTAGTGGCTCGGCACAGAGAATAAAGACCAGAATCGATGGTTTGTTTATGAAGTGTGATAATGAAGACCAGAGCTGATAGGGACTTTTTGTATATAAACTTATACCTACTATCATCAGGACTCTCCTCTGAGTTCTAGGCTCCTATAACCAACTGCTTGCTGGGCATGTCTAATGGTCATCTCAACCAAACAGGTCCAAACAAAAGGGGTGGTGGGTTCTCCACACCAGCTCCTCCTGTCATGTTTTCTATCTCAGCTACTTGTATTTCTTGTCATTCTTCAAAAAAAAAAAAAAAGGTGACCTGATGGACGGTGGAAATTATGAACAATATCACTAATATCACACACTAGCATAATCCCAGTGAAGATTATCCAGAAATGCCAGAACAGTACATTGACAGAGAACTACCAGAATTACAAGCTGGGTTTAGAAGAGGTTGTAGCACTGGAGACATTATCGCCAATGTTAGATGGGTCTTATCAGAAAGCAAAGAGTACCAGAGAAATGTCTATAGGTATTTCATTGACTATGCAAAGGCATTTGACTGTGTGGATCACAAAAAATTGTGGCTAACCTTGAGGAAAATGGGAATCCCAGAACACTTGATTATACTTATAAGAAACTTATACTTGGACCAGGAAGTAGTCCTCAGAACATAGCAAGGAAATAAGGCATGATTAAAAATCAGGAAAGGAGTGAATCAGGGTTGCATCCTGTCCCCGTACCTTTTCAATCTCTATACAGAACAGATCATTAAGGAAGCAAGGCTTTATGATGAGGAGCATGGCATCAGGATTGGAGCAAGACTCATCAACAACCTATGTTATGCAGGTGACACAACCTTACTTGCTAAAACTGAAGAAGACCTGGAGTGCTTGCTGCAGAAAGTTAAGGACTGTAGCCTTCAATATGGATTGAAGTTCAACATCAAGAAGACATATTCTCACCACTGGGCCAATTGGCAGCACCATGATAGATGGAGACGAGATTGAGGTTAACTATTACACCTTGCCCAGGCCCATGATCAACACTCTTAGCACCAGAAGTCAGGAAATCAAAAGATGACCAAAGTACTGAAAAGCAACAATGTCAGTTTAGAGACAAAGGTGTGCCTAATACAGACCATGGTCTTCCCAATTATTTGCTATGAATGAGAGAGCTGGACAATGATTAAGGATGACAAAAGAAGAATCAATGACTTTGAATTGCTGTGCTGGAGAAACGTCTTAAACATGCCATGGTCTGCCAAGAAAACAAATAGGTTTGTCTTGGAGAGAGTGAAACCAAGTTCTCCTTGGAGGCTAGGATTTTGAAGCTCCATCTCATATTTTGGGCACGTGGCCAGGAGAGACCAGTCCTTGGAGAAGGACATCATGCTTGGAAGGGTGGAGGGACAGCGCAGGAGAGGAAGACCATTGATGAGATGGATTGATACAGTGACTGGGGCAATAGGGGTTAGTGTGTTGGAATTAGCAAGAACGGCTCAGGAAAGAGAAGGATTCAGAGCTGCTGTACATAGGGTCACTATGGGTCATAGAAGATTGGATGGCACATAACAACAATAACAACAAGAGCTATTCCCCCTGTCTCACTCAGACTACTAAAAATTCCTTTTCTCAATACTTTAAGTCATTGACTTTACCTTATTTTTCTTTTCTAAATTTTGTTGGTTTTTTTTCTGGGGTGGGATGGGTAGGTCTGTCACTCACAAACAGAACAGAAGCTCCTAAAGGCAGGATTTATATATGTTTGGTTAACTACTATTTATTCAGAGCCTACAAGAAACCAAGACACACTGCTGAGGACCAATATTTATATATTTAGAGAGAGAGTTTTAGTGGTAAGTGGTAAGAGGTGGTCTAATGGCAAGAAGCTGCACTGCAATCTCAAAGGTATGTGGTTCAAATTCACCAGCTGCTCTGTGGAAGAAGGATGGATGATATCTAGTCTGATTTACTGCCTCTGGAACCATGTTAAAGAGTCAGCTCTGAGTCGGTTCCCACTCAACAGCATACAACAACACAACAGTGCTATGGAATGCATATATGGAGCTCTGATTGCTGGTGGGCAAGGAGTTGTGATGTCAAGCCAAAGACACATGGTTCAAATTCACCAGCTGATCTTTGGGAGAAAGTTGGGTAATCTCCTCCTGTACGATTCACAGCCTCTGAAAATCTGCTGGAGGGTCAGGCTATAAGTCAGTTCCAACGTTTTAGTACATAACAACAACAATATATCCAATCAAGTTTATACCTAATAGTTTTGTTTTTTAGATTAGCTGATTATATTAAGTGGGGGGAGGGAAGAGGCTGATACACATATATATCCTGAAGTTTAATGCTAATAGTGTTGATGTTAAAGGGTGAGCGACAGAGACTCAAACATAGCCATGGCAGAAACTTGCAACCCAAAATATCCCAAAGGTCACAGCTTGAATGCACAAGTCAGTCTGCAGGGGGCAGATAGAGAAGCAGTCTACTTCTTCTAGGATATTTGCTTCTGGAAACTTGACTGAGGGTGGCCATGAGTTGGACTGCACAGTGGTGAGGTTTTTGTTTGTTTTTTAAGTTGTTTGGGTTTGTTTGTTTGATGTTTGTTTGTTTCGGTTTGGTTTTTTAATGGGGAGGAGCTTAGGGGAGATTTGCATCAGAAGAGACCAAATCCTGCTCTGGTCATTTAGACGCTTGAATGAAGGGTTGGTTGTTTTGGCTAGAATTTTCCATCTGCAGGATTTGACAACTTGGTGCCCACACTTTATTCAACCCTCTTCTTTGTCCCACTGGCCTCCTACTTGCATCTTTTCCTTCTCAGGATTTGGAAACTGGTTCCTCTTGCTCTGAGGTCTTGCCTCATCTCCAGTCTGGCCTGTGTCTCCAAGTTCTTCCATGAGGCTCACGGGATATGGCCTTGAGACCTAATTGCCTCTCTGCTTTGGATAGATAATAGATGCAGGACAGAAAAGGACCCAGAAAAGTTTCTGGAAAAGGTCTTTGTTCCATTGAGAGTCTTCTTTTGCCCTCCTTTCTCATGCCCACCAGACTTTCAAAATTGTCTGTAAAAAATAAGTAAATAAAACTTTGTGCTACTTTTAACTATGAGGAAATAAAATTGGAATCTTCAGAACCATGCTAGACAATGCATGTTAAAAAATAAGTAACTTTTGTTCAAAAATGAAACATAAAGCACACTTTACAAGGCAGCAGGATGAAGAGTTACTGCAACAATCAGGAATCCAATGAGGAATTTACAGACCTGCAAAGACACAGCACCGAGCCTAGAAATCTGCTCTTCCCACCAACTTTCCTCACTGAGCCAAGTGCTGAGATACTGCACTGCTAATTCTCATCATGTCGAAATACTTTATAGCATGTACTTTATAGGGAAAACTGAGCCATCTCTGAGTTATAAAGGTCTGGCTGGTCCTAAAACTTGGCAATGTTAAGACCTTGGTTTGAAGTCCTTCTGCAAAGCCAGTTGA
This sequence comes from Elephantulus edwardii, assembly GCF_000299155.1. Taxonomy (NCBI): domain Eukaryota; kingdom Metazoa; phylum Chordata; class Mammalia; order Macroscelidea; family Macroscelididae; genus Elephantulus; species Elephantulus edwardii. Next base: position 5,801,663 of record NW_006399932.1, on the reverse strand, counting down.
TGATGCCATCCTTGATGCTTATGGAAAGTAGAATAATAACCCCAAAGATGCCCATGTCCTATGAATGTTAACACATTACGTGGCAAAAGGGACTCTGCAAATGTCATTTTTTTTTTATTTTTTTAAAATTTTTTTTATTTTTATTTTGTGTGCGTGTACCGTCAAATCAGATCTGACTGGTACAGGAGGATATTGCGCCTCCTTCTCCGGCAGAGCATCTGGTGGATTCGAACCGTGTTCCTCTGGGAGTGCAGTGCAGCTTCTTGCCACTAGGCCACCAGAGCTCCCCTGCAAATGTCATTTTGATATGAGATTATTCTGGACTCTCTGAGTGGGCCTACTGTAATTACAGTAGGTCTTATAATAAGATCCTTATTATAAGGCAGAAGAGTAATAGGTCGTTATAGTAAAAGGTCCTTATAATAAGGCAGAAGTGTAATCTAGAGAAAATATCACAACAGAAACAGAGTTTAAAGTGATATGAAACCAGGAGCCAAGGAATACAATAAGCTTTTCAGAGCTAGATAAGCCAAGGAACTGGATCCTTTCTTATTAGTCCCCTGAAGGGCTTGCATTTTGGAATGATTATTTTCAGAACTAAAACAAACAAACCAAAACAGCACTCCAAAAACCAATCTCTGTTGTTCTAAGCCATTAAAATGTGTAGTAAGATTTGTTAGAGCAGCAACAGGAAAGTAATACTTGCTGCTTCTTTCACTCCTCCGTTCAGCCATCAGCACATCTTATTTGAAAACTCCCAGATGTTTGAGTAATGGTAGGAAATAATGAAACTGAGGGATCTCAGGTCATGCAGTGGTAGCAGCAAAAAGGACATTTTGCAAACCAACTACATTTAGCTCTAGACAGGGACTGAAGACCCACTAGGACAAATGGATCATCTACTGAGTCACAAAGATGAAAGTCATACCAGGTCTTGGCTGCTCACGTTAATTGCCTGTACCCATGCAATACCCCTCTGTCACTTACAAACTCTTTGGGGAAATATTGAAACCATAGTCTGGATCCACTTGAAGAGAAATTCAAGATTAGGGAAGATACTATTTACTGGACCCATAATGCTTTTGTCATCCTTTCTTATTTTCCCGCATCCTTCCACACACAACCTTACTCCATCACTTCAGGTTTTCTACCTCCGACCTCTTATTATCTTCCAATGAAAGTTTATTCTCCAGCTTCTTCATTGGCATCCCCTCATTCAAAGCACTATGCCTGGAACTGAGTTGGCTTTGGAGAATCCTTATTTGATAAATTAATGAAATCATGCTGTCAGACAGCATGTCTATTTTTCTTCACTTTAAATGTCAGCACTTCTTATGATAAAGAGATAAAAACTTATTTTTGTGACTCTTGTAAAACAAACAAGACCTTGAAAATAAGACATACTAAAACTCACCAACATTTAATGGCACCTTAGCTTTCAACTTACTTCTGAAGAGATCAACTTAATGATTCCAGTGATGCTAAATCTTTCCTGCAAATAGAGAAGGTGATACAGAAGGGATGGGTGGCTTGGGAGGCAGCATCAGCATAGTAGACTGAGAAACAGAAAATAGGGCTCCTAACTTTCAACTTGACTGGAAAGGTTCAACCTAAGTTGCGCATGTATCTTTGATGAACAGTCAACAGACTTCAGCTACTTAGAACTTCAAAGCACTAAGTCACTCAGTAGAGAAATCTGCAAGACTCATTAAAACCTGTCACGAGCTTTAATCTTAACAAATCCCATGCAAACTCAGAAGAATCACCTAGGGTCAGCAGAGAACTTGAGGGGCTTTGTAAGCCCCATTAAATTCCCTGCAAACTTGTTGATGAGCTATTTTAAATAAAGGATACCTCTGAACAAGGATAAGTCTGAACAGGAAGATGTAGAACTCATGGCTTTATGAAACAGTCCCATTAGCATTGTGTGTGATTAATATAATGGAAGCCTATCCTTTTTGGATGTCATGGAATCAATTAATCTTCTCATTCAGTCAGTCACTTCATTAGTTTCCTATTACTGCTCTAACAAATTATCACACAGGTGGTTGCTTAAAACAACACACATTTATTATCATACAGTTCTAGAGGTCATAAGTCTGAACGGGGTCTCAGTGGCTTAACTCAAAATGTTGGCACGGCTGTGTTCCTCGTGGGGCCTCTAGTGGAGAAGCCCTAGCCTTGCCTTTGAGCTTTAGAGGCTACCTGCATTCTTGTTTTGCAGCCTTCTTCCGCCTTCAAGGCTAGCAATGACGGGCTGAGTTTTTCTCACATGAAAACAGTTACTTACACTAGCTCTTTTGCTTCCTACCTCCACAGTTCCACATCATTCCTGTGAAAGCATGAGGCCCACCTGGAAAAGGCAGGACAATCTTCCTATCTTGATATAAGCTGAAGCAAATGTAATTTCATCTGTAACCTTAAATGCCATGTCACACAACATAGTCACAATTATAGGAAATTAAAACATGGGCATCTTCCCAAAAGTAAAGTCATTGCCTACAAGTGGATTCCAGTTAATAGTGACCCTGTAGGAGGAGAGAATGTTGGTGTTTTTGCTATACTCTGTCATGGTGGAACCAACTCGTAGCTGAATCTCCAGTGGGTTTTTTTTTTTAAAAGGCTATAAATTGTACAGAAGAAGACTGCTAGTTTTTCTCCTAAGGAGCAACTAGAGGATTTGATTCAAGTACCTTTAGATTGGCAGTATAACTCCTTATCCACTAAGCCATCAGTGTTCCCTATAGGGCTTCCAAGGTTGTAATTTTTTTTAAAGTATGATGTTCTTTCAACCTATAATATCTGCCATTGCTCCAAATGGCTAGAGACAAGGAGAGAATGTGCCATATATACAGCTGGTATCAGAAATAACTGAGAAGAAGGAATCTGGAGACCAGATCAATCTCCACATTTTGGTTAATGAATTCATCACTGATTCTTACCTATGAAATTAGGGTTGAAAATCTTCACCAGTACAATTGTTGCTGTTATGTGCCCTCAAGTCACCTGTGACTCATAGCAGCCCTATGTACACCAGCCCTAAAACCTGCTCTATCCTGTGCCAATCTTATTGTCTCTGACACACCTACCCCATTACCCCAGTGAAGGAATCAATCCATCTCATCAAGGGTCTTCGTCTCCTGCGCTGTCCCTCTAACCTCCCAAGCATGAGGGTCCTCTCCAATGACTGGTCCCGCCTAGCAATATATCCAAAGTATGTTAGACGAAGCTTCAGAATCCTTGCCTCCAAAGAACAGCCTGGTTTAACCCTCTTCAGGCTGAACTTGTTAATTTTCTTAGTAGTCTATGGTATATGCAATACTCTTCTCCAACACCACAGCTCAAAGGCATCAATCCTCCTTCTATAGTTTTCATTAAGTCTATTTCTTTTTATAATAGTCCTTATTCCTCTATTTTAATTTTTTTAATAATATTTTATGTACAAAATTTGAATACATTGTGTTTGAGAACAGATTCTTTCAATTTCCCTCCCGCCCCTCTCCATCAAATTGTACAACCCCATGATTTAATCCCCCCTCCTTCCCCTTCCCATCCTCATTCCTCTTCTTCTACCCTCTCCCACCCCTCTTGTAGCTTTATTCTCATTCTACAATAATGGTTTTATACAATATTTATCCTTGTGGGACTTAGTTTACTCAGCATAATGCTCTCTAGTCCCTCCAAAGTTGGGTAATAATTTACAAAACCATTGCTCCTGCGTGCTGCATAGTATTCCATTGTGTGAATGTACCATACTTTCTCAATTCATTCGTTTGTGGTTGGACACGTGGGCTATTTTCATGTTCCTGCAATGGTGAATAATGCCGCTATGAACATTGGTGTACAAGTACCTGACTGTGCCTCAGTTCTCATATTCTCAGGGTATATTCCAAGTAGTAGAATAGGTGGATCATAGGGAATTTCTATGTTCAGCTTTTTGAGGAAGCGCCAAACTACAGTTATATAAACATTTTATTGAATATTGAATTTTATTATGAGAGACATAGAATCCAACGTAATCTTTAAAAAAGGAGACAGACACATCTTTCCCCAAAGAGCGGCTGATAGATTTGAACTATAGACCTTTCAGTTAGCATCTGAATGCAAAATCACTCTGTGACCAAGTTTCCTTATCAGCATCCTGGGGAAGGTGTATTATTCTACCTGCAAGTTACTCAGCACATTCTTAAGCACTCACTTTTTTTTTTTAACTTATATTCCTTCTTTTTTTAATAATGCAGATTTCCCCCTCAACCTTTCCTTAATTGACATTATATTTCATACTATCATTCTCATATATTATGTTTTATAAAATTAATCACCATTGGACTATACCCACCATTACCCCATCTTTTAAGGTTCTCACCTTAAATAGGAAAGATCTATTTCTTTCTTTTTTTTTTTTT